>NC_048220.1:65281279-65386279 GCF_002007445.2 Ailuropoda melanoleuca | reverse complement strand
CTTTGACAATGTACCCACATTCACCTTTATTCTCACCTTTTCCCAATGCAAACTTACCCTCCACCGCTGCCCCCTGCCCATGTAACTACAGGTCTCACTACTTCAGTGCCTAGGACGCGCTCTCTGTGTTGCCTTCCCTACTGCCTATGACTGCTCTAAATAAAATTGGCATTCCACTGCCTGTCTCAGTAGTAAGTCCACAATGGTGCTCTCTTTATCCATTTCACAATTGTATCTTTCTCTTTTGAACATCGAAACATTTTATCATCTGTTGAAATAATCCATCTATTAGATGGTGTTTAGATATTTTTGGTATTCCTCCTTTTATTTCATTTGTGTTAATCTTGTTTTAATAATAAAAAATGAGTTCTTATCAATGTCAGGGATCACATATCACTTGCCATTTTTGCTAGCACTGGTGTGCTATAATGCTATGCACATATAAGTATTTTTTAAATTATTGAATAATTTGCTCAAGAATTTGGAAAATTTGGGACAGATATGAAGGTATCAGTGTCTATATAGATTTAGTGGCTATGAATTACACGTGGTGAAAATGATTAAGAATAACCCAAATGCTAAATCCCTAAATCCAAACAATTCTTGAAGTTTTTATATTAAATTCATCCATGATCCAAAAACATAACCTTGTTTTCATTCGATCCAGTGGCATAAAATAAATAACTAAAAGTGAAAACATAGTTTACAAATACTACGAATGACGTAAAGCCAGGAGGTGTAGATCAAAACTGCCATTGTTTACTGCGTTACGTACTTAGTGTGTGGAAAAATGGGGAAAAATAAAAGTGTTCTTGATGAAGTAAAAAATAGATTTCTGAAAAGATATAACAATGTAAAAGAGGGATAAATCTTGGGGGGGAAAAGATTAAAATGAACATTATGTGCAACAAGTAGGCTAATATGTTCCTTATGGGATTCAGCCTCTTACAGAAAGGCAAATAAGCTGTATAGAAAACAGTGCATCAGTTTTCCTCAATCAACTGAACTGGCAGTCATTTAGGGACACCCAATCGTATATTTGACATTTTCTTTATATTACTAACCCATATTGTTAAGATTATGTTTTTAAAATTACGTATTTGTTAAAACTATCAGCCCACTCTACTTTTTTCTTTAAATCTTGACATCAGAAAGGATTTCTGTTAATGGAAGCCATTAAACTGCAAGTAGAATTGGACATGCAAGGTCTAGTAACTGGGTTTCAGATTAAAAATAAAGACAGGTGAAAAAAATAAAGACAGGTTTAATGTGAGGAATTAAAGATGTTTTAATTTATGCACATTTGTACCTCAACTCTTTTCAGAAGACTCTTTAGAGTTATCTAATTTTACATATAATGCCTAGTAATCTTATACATTTTCAAGAGTAGATTTGCATTCCTATTCTTTAAGAGGACTATTTCATGACTCTACTTTTCTCATTAAAACTCAAATTCCTACACTCATTCTCAGCTGATGACTTTGCTTTTATTCCACTGACAAAAACAAAACAAAACAAACAAATAAATGACATCTACCTCTGGTCAAGATGAGAAAGCAGGGATCATCAGGTTTACCCTCCAGACCCAAATTATCAAAAAACAGAAAATATAAAAAATAAAAAAGTTTTCAAGACAATGGAAATCAAACAACAAAGTACAATGACTCCTGGGAGATGGGGAATCAACTGGGTAAGCTGTATTACTGCCACAGTTTACTGCCTTAAGAGAGTTTCCAGGTTGTGGTACAAGGAGAGAAAACACAAGGGAACCCAGTACACTTCCTGCATTGAGGAGAAAAGATCTGAGAGTCTGGGTGGATGAGGTAGGCAGATGTCCCAGGACAGAGTGCTAGAGAAAAGAGATCTACAAGAAAAAGAGATGCCCAGAGACCTGTAGAAAATACTAGAGCAATACTTAGAACCTCCATATGAAGGAACCACCCAAGGCCAGAGGAAGAACCATCCAGTAGAGTTAAAGGGAACAGTGCCAAGGCTCACACAAGATCCAGAATAATGCCTGTTCCCACCAACTAGATAGGAAGATTTCGTAATTTATGGCACACTAGGTAGAACATTCAAGAAGGTTGTGCCTCAGCAGTGGGAAATAATTAGCCCTAGGCTAAGCACTGTTCCAGATATGACTTTGAAAAATCATAATAAATTACCTAAAAGGATCAAAATGTTTTCAAGTAATTTAATTAGATTCCAAAGCAAAACCCAAGAATATTCATAGGAATACAAAATACCCAGCATCTAAGGTAAAATTAACAATGTCTGGCATCCAATCAAAGAGTATCAGACATTCAAAGAAGCAGGAAAACAAGATAATAATAACCAGTCAAAATACACATAGATATTACAATGAGCAGACAGGGAATTTAAGCAGTTATTATAATTGTATTCTATGTACAAAAAAAATTGAAAAGAGCCATGAAAGATAAAGACTAACAAGTGACAAAATAAAACCCCTTATCAAACTTCTAGACAGAAAAGCAAAAATATCTGAGATGAAAAATACACATTAGTGGCAAATCAAACTTCTTATGAACATAGATGTAAAATTCTAAACATAATTTTCATGTATGTCCAACAATATACAGAAAAATAATACATCAGGATTAAATAGGTTTTATCCCAGAAATTGGGGGTTAATCTCTCTTTAAAAAATCAAATATTGCACATTATTATATTAACAAACTAAAAAGAAAAGTAAAAGATCATCTCAATAAATCAAGAAAAGCACTTGACAAAAATCCACTACCCATTTGCGATAAAAACTCAGCAAACTACTATTCAAAAGGAACTTCATCAACCTTATAAAGGACATCTACAAAACCCATACAGCTAACAACACATTTAAATGCAAAAGACTTAATGTTTCCTCCCTAAGAACAACAAGACATGGATCTCACATGCTCACTTCTACTCAGTATTGTACTGTGGCTCTAGACAGCAACATTGGGAAAAATAGAAGGCATCTGGATAGGAAAAGAAGAAAAATACCTATATTTTTAGGTGACATTAACATCTAAGTAGAAAATTCAATGAAGACTAGAAACAACCTCTAAGAACTAATAAGCAACTTTGGCAGGATTGCAGGATATGGAATAAATATACAAAATTAATTATGGATTTATATACTAGTAATGACTAATCAAAAATTTAAATTGAGAAAATACCATTTAAAATAGATCTCATCCTTCTTCATGTTAAACCTCATTCAATATGCTCCTGCCACACTGAGTTATTCCCTATTTCTCAAAATACCAAGTTCATAATGGCTTTAAAAATTGTATACTTGCTATTCTCTGTCAGAAGCACTTCTCTACTCCATCTGCTAATGGCTAATTTTTTTTTAAAGATTTTATTTATTTATTCATTTGTCAGAGCGAGAGAGAGAGCACAAGCAGGGAGAACAGCAGGCAGAGGGAGAAGCAGGCTCCCCACCGAACAAGGAGGCCAATGCAGAACTCAATCCCATGACCTGAGCTAAAGGCAGACGCTTAACTGTCTGAGCCACCCAGGTGTCCCTGCTTATGGCTAGTTACTAAAGTATCAAGACCTCTGAAGAAATATCACCCCCACTGACAAATCATCTCTGATCATCCCATCTGAAATAGCCACCACATTGGAACCCTCAAGCACTGTTGAGGGGAATGTAAATTTGTACAGCCACCATGGAAAACAGTATGGGGTTCCTCAAAAAATTAAAAATATGATTCAATAATTTTACTACTGGTATTTATCCAAAGAAAATGAAAACACTAAGACAATATGGATGAAATTTGAAGGTATTATTCAAAGTGAAATTAACAGAGAAAGACAAATGCCCTATAGTTTCATTGATATGTAGAATCTAAAAAACAAAACAAAAAGCAGAAAGAGACTGTAAATCCAGAGAACAAACTGATGGTTGCCAGAGAGAAGGGGAGTGGGAGGATGAGCAAAATGGGTGAATGGGACAAGCTTTCAGTTTTGGAGTGAAAGAGCCACAGGAATAAAAAGGACTATAGTCAATGAAATCTCAATAACATTGCACGGTGACAGAGGGTAGTTACGCTTGTGAGCATAATGTATACGCTTGTTGAATCACTATGTTGTACATCTGAAACTAGCGCAACATTGTGTGTCAGCTAAAAAAAAGTGAAAAGCAAACAAACAAACAAAGAAACAACACCACAACCACCCCCGATCACTTTATATACTCTCACTATAATATTTTCTTCAGAGCTCCATCACTGTCTATTCATTTGTTTATTTTTGTCTCTCCAATTAGGTGGTGAGCTTCATAAGAGGAGAGACTTACCTTGTTCACTGTTTATATTTCATCACCTAGAAGAGTTTTTCAGAGATAATGAACGCTTAACATATAACAAACATGTATTGATCGTTACTCGGTGAATTTAAGAATGTCCATTGTATGTTATGCGGGTAGCATATTAAATGTGAGTTGTTTTATTTTAAAGGGTTGGTCTGGTTTTCAGGAGCTTCTGCTTCGTGTCTTGAAACTTTTCTAAAAATAATTAATTTTCCAGACTATAGGGAAACAGTTATTACTTGTCTCTGTGGTATCAGATAATGGGGTGGCATCATAATTCTTCCTAATTTTTGTCTGATGGCAATAGAGGTATAGAACCCCTGGTCTCCAGATAATACGTGCAATCAGAATAACTCTGTCCTGGGTATACACTACATACATGTGAGTTGCCTTATGTATGCTCTCACATTTACTCAAAAACACAACTGTGAACATTTCCATATCTCTTTTTTAAAAGATTTTATTTCCTTATCTGACAGAGAGAGAACGCAAGTACAAGCAGAGGGAGCGGCAGGCAGAGTGAGAGGGAGAAGCAGGCTTCCTGTGGAGCAGGGAAGGCTTGATCCCAGGACCCTGGGATCATAACCTGAGCTGAAGGCAGATGCTTAACCAACCAAGCCACCCAGGTTCCCCTCCATATTTATTTTTCATATGAAGTAATTGAGTCTTAATAAAACAAGTTAACTTACCTTTTATAATAGAGAAACATACTTAGGCCAGTTTGAGGTTGATCAGACCTGAGTTTTACCTGGGAAATTTCTATTATACCACATAGGTTTTTGAGAATCGAAATGTTAGGTGAACGTAGCTCTACCTGTTTCAAGATAGGTTGTCTTTACTCAGTCTTCTATTTTTATGCCTTATTCCTTTTTTGTTGTTGTGGGTTGGTTTATTTGTTGCTTTTTGTCCCTTTTTTTTTTTCATTCATTCATGGAAGAAATAAAGACATATGCAATAAAAGCTAATTGAAAAATTTTATTAGATAATTTGGCGAGATTTTTCACTGGTTCACATGTTTTTTTAAAATAGAAGCAACAAAAGACCATAAAGACCAGGATGACTGTGTTGATCAGAGACTCCAGTGCTAAGTAAGGACAGCAAAGTTTCTCACTTATTATTACTTTACACAGCACATTTCCTCTGTTTCACTTAGGGCCTGCTTTATTTATATAACCATGTCATCAATACAGGCAACTGCTCAACAATTTACATTGGGCAAGAAATGGTGGAAGCCTTGGAGCGACATATTTTTAAGAGAGGTCATTACCTTTCCTTTTTGCAAAATACTTTAAAAGTCTTTGTGTTAAGTACTACTTTGAAAACTAAGCTCTTTTTTGTCTACGTGGTTTTCAAAATTAACACACACTAAAAAAGTGGAATAATCTTCCCATCCTTCTGTCCCCACAAAGGTGGAGTTACCTACCATTCTCATTCTAATATGGAAGCTTAATTACTTTTTTTCCCTGAATGGCATTCCCCTCTTTTTAGAAATGGCAATCATTGTACATATCCCTAAATAGAGGCATGTGTTAGCACAGGACCCATGGAAAAGATCAGGTGCGTGTGCTTAAGGAAAAAACTTTGTCAGAATGAATTTCATATTGATACAGGGTAATAGAGACAGTCAAGGGAAAGCCAAACACCACATGGAGGCCATTTGTTCCTTCAAAGAATGATGCAGATTCAAACCTTCAGATAAAAATGTACAAGCTGCCAGCTTCAAAGGAGAAGCATTAATTTTTTTTTAAAGGAGAATTGTACCTTGCATACATAAATGCTGAGTGAGCACATGTGTGCTGGTACCTCATGTTCATAGAGCATATCTGATGTCAAACCTTATTATCTTAATAGCTGAATTAGAAGATAACTGTTAAAAACTCTGAATTCCTAATGCTTTGTGTACAAAAAAAAATTCATAAGGTCCTGTGGAAATCCTGGCATATACAACATTTAACATTATTTACATTTAATTAGGTAAAATCAAATCCTACAAAGTCGGTTCATTAGATTTCTCCAAGGCCAGTTGTTTATGTAAGCAATGAATCATTAATATGCAGTTTCTTCCATAATTATAAGGCTATCAGATAAGAAACCTGCTGCCTCGAACAGATAAAGAAACTTGGAGATAGTCCGAGATATAAACCCTAATTCACACTGCTGGAGCATTTGGAGAAGTCTTGCATGAAAATGTGAATCATTTTACAGGGGCAGACAATAGGAACACAAATGGAGCAGTAAAAAAACAAGTTAATTTGCTTTTTCTCCTTTTTAAATAGAGAATCATGTAGGTGAATATAATAGTGAAAATATTTATTTGAGTTAGCATTTTCTAATTTAAAGAATCGATTACAAAAGTAGAAAATATCTTTTTCTTAACGTAGATATTTAGACAAAGATGGACCCAAGTTATAATATACCTCCATCCATGACAATAATAACCTACAATGTTGCCACCCTATTTCTCTGAGTACCATTCCAAACAGTAAGTTTTGGGTGATTAGAAGTAAGGGTACCTGCAAGTTTGCTGAATTCTTCAAGGAAGAGTTAACTACGGTGACTCTGTTTCCTATAATCTCTCATTTACGTATAACCCAAACGCTCATACTCTCAAGGAATTGTTTTCAGTCCTTGTCTACTGACTTTCACGAAGTTTATTCTCACTGCTCTTCTTCACTACTGCTGGGCTGCACCGGAAGTGGGCGTGCGATGCTTGCTCCATTACGCTTTCAGTCGGACCCACTTCCGCCTCCGTAATCCTCAGTCCGTCTTCCGGACAGGCCTTTCACTGCAACTTTCTTCTTTGCCTAGTGACACACACACACACACACACACACACACACACACACACACACACACATCATGAGACCAGTACAAAATCTTCTCTGTCATTTTACCTTTTCCGATATATCACCCTTCAATTCAGTGTCAAACTCCCTGTGGTTCAAGTCACTGAGGTCTTCTCTTCCCTCTAACAGAGGATGCAGTCATCCTCTCGAAGGCAACAAAAGCAACATTTTACCAGTTTTTTGAGAGGTCCTGAGAGGGGAGAAACGAGATTATTTTTGTTAAACATAATGTACCTTTCCCTCTTAGACATTCACAATGTTAATTAATTAAAAACGCTGAAAGCCGAGCAGAAAAGGAACCTGGGTTTCTTTATTAACCTAGTATTTTCCAATCTGTTTGAACATAAAAACCTCTTCTTTCATATACTATTCCAGAAGCATTTGGGAAATAGATTTTATTTTATTTTATTTTTATTATAATAATATTTTTTAATTTTTATTATGTTAGTCACCATGCAGTACATCCCTGGTTTCTGATGTAAAGTTCGATGATTCATTAGTTGCGTATAACACCGCGCACCATGCAATACGTGCCTCCTTACTACCCATCACCGGCCTATCCCATTCCCCCACCCCCCTCCCCTCTGAAGCCCTCAGTTTGTTTCTCAGAGTCTATAGTCTCTTATGCTTGATAATACCATCTTGGACACTTACTGTTTTCTCTAATAAATAATGTTAGGAAATACATCATGCTTTTATTTTTATCCTGTGTTTTACCCTGTGTCTCATCATCCTCAGTGATTTCCACGTCCGTTCAAATTGTCCATCTCAAACCAAAATATTCCCCAGAACTATAGCAGAGAGGAAGACAAAAATACTAATTTTTAAGGAATAAAATAGTCTCATTTAAAACGTTGCCTAGACATTGCCTAGAAAGATGAGAGTCAATGCTATTTACTATAAATCAAAAGCTTTTAAAATATAGGTATATTTTAATGCAGCAATTATCTTACTGTAAAATAAAGAAATAATCAGGTAATTCTTGCATAAGTGTCTGTATAAGGGTGTTCGCTACGGCACTATTTATAATGGCCCCAAACAAGAAATACCATAACGTGATAATAGAAAATGGATTAAATGAATTAAGGAACATGCAGATATTAGGATGTAATGGAAAGGTGGTCACAGCAAAATTTCTAAAGTATTCTATTGTGATTGTGGATTACTTGTACAATTTAAAAAATCAACTCCATGTCTATGGAGATAAGGAAAATGATTTACGTCATGTCATACTTTGCAAGTTACAGTTCTAAGTGTTAAAAGAAGTAGCAAATTTTTCTCATTTCTATCTAAACGTGTAAGGACTAATTTGTATATTACATTTACAAGTTATTAAATAAATCTATGAACTTGTACTTATTTTGCTGAATATCCATGAGGTTCTAAAATTAAGGTTAATATATAAAAGACAATACAAATGTCTTCAATTAGAATTAAATTTCTCCTTAGAGAATACAATGCAGGGGCGCCTGGGTGGCTCAGTCAGTTAAACGTCTGCCTTCAGCTCAGGTCATGATCTCAGGGTCCTGGGATCGAGTCCCATGTTGGGCTCCTTGCTCAGCGGGGAGCCTACTTCTCCCTCTCCCTCTCCCTGCCGTTCCCCCTACTTGCGCTCTCTCTCTCTCTCTCTTGCTATCTCTCGTTCTCTGTCAAATAAATAAATAAAATCTTGGAAAAAAAAACCATAATGCAGGCATACCACATTGACTACTATATTAAATCCCATTTGGGGATCATGGGATTAAAGGTTTAAATAATTTCTTTGTATATAACCCAGATAAATACATGATCAGTTCCTTATAACCATATAGACTCAGCCAAAAAGATGTTTTAAATAAATTCCTTTATGAATAGGGATCATCCATTGATAAAGCAAATAAAAAAGTATTATTTCATAATACTGATCTTTCATAAGTTATATACATAAATATAATTGTTACTTCTTATTATGATTATGATAATAGCACCAGTATCTTGCTACAATGAAACTAAAAACTATCTTTCAAAGTTTTAGACCAAATAGATATAACTTATCTTAAAAATTAATATAATTTATGATGAACTCCATTGAAAGTAACATGGGTAAGTATTGTCTCTATATAGTTATCTGTAGTATAATAATTTTATAATTTTTTAAAGCACAATCTTAAAAATTAAATTAAGAACTCAAAGCACAATCTTCAAGTTGTTTCTGTTTAGGTTAGTGATTGTCCACATATAAAAATATGTATAAGACTTGAAATTCTTTTTGTAACCAAGCAATTAATTTTTATTCTTTTTGCTAGTGAAAATCTTAGGCATGATCAGTTGTAATTTGGGCAAATTAATGTTGAAAATGTTTTCATTTGTCCCATCATGTTAGGTTCTCTACATTTAAAAGTCTGATAATCAAAAGCAAAAAAAAAAAAAAAAAAAAAAAAAAACCNACCTAGAATTTTTTTTTTTTTGCAAAGCATTGTTTAAATCTACTGAGTCAGAATCACCTAAGTGCTTATTAAAGGTTTATAGATTCTTAGATGACATTCAAAGTATTGGAAGATAAACTGTGCTGTAAGGCCAGATATCTACATTTTATTAAAGTTTGTATTTCAATTCCAGTTAGTTAAGATATAGTGTAATATTAGTTTCAGGTGTACAATCTAATGTTGCCACACTTCTGTACATCACCCCGTGCTCATCACAAGTGCACCCCTTAATCTCCATCGCCTGTGTCACCCATCCTCCCATCCACCTCCCCACTAGTAACCATATGTTTGTTCTCTAGAGTTAAGAATCTGTTTCTGGGTTTGTTTCTCTCTTTCTCTTCCTTCCCTATGTTCATTTGTTTTGTTTCTTAAATTCCATGTGAGTGAAATCATATGGTATTTGTCTTTCTCTGACTGACTTATTTCATTTAGCGCAATATAATACTCCAACTCCCTCCATGCTGTTGCAAATGGCAAGATTTCATTATTTTTTATGGCTAAGTAATATTCCATTATATCTATCTATCATCTATCTATCTATCTATCTATCTATCTATCTATCTATCTATCTATCATCTATCTATCTATCTATCTATCATCTCCCATATCTTCTTTATCCATTCATCAGTTGTTGGATACTTGGGCGATTTCCATAGTTTGTATATTGTAGATAATACTACTATAAACATCGGAGTGCATGTAACCCTTTCAATTAGTATTTTTGTATTTTTGGGTAAATACCAAATGCCATTACTGCGTCATAAGGTAGTTTTATTTGTAACATTTTGAGAAATCTCCATACTGTTTTCCAGAGTGGCTGTACCAGTTTGCATTGCCACCAACAGTGCAAGAGGGTTCCTGTTTCTCCACATCCTTGCCAACACCTGTTGTTTCTTGTGTTGTTGATTTTAGCCATTCTGACAGGTGTGAGGTGATATCTCATTGTGGTTTTGATTTATATTTCCCTGATGATGAGTGATGTTGAGATCTTTTCATGTGTCTGTTGGCCATCTGGATGTCTTTTTTGGAAAAATGTCTATTCAAGTTTTTGTCATTTTTAATTGGATTATTCATGTGTTGGGTGTTGGTTTCATAAGTTCTTTATATATTTGGGATACTAACCTTTTATCAGATATGTCATTTGTAAATATCTTCTCCCATTCTGTAGGTTGCCTTTTAGTTTTGTTGATTGTTTCCTTCTCTGTTCAGAAGCTTTTCATTTAGAAAAAAGTCCCAATTGTTAATTTTTGCTTTTGTTTCCCATCCCTCAGGAGATATATCTAGAAAGAAGTTGCTATGGCTGATGTCAAAGAGGTTACTGCCTGTGTTCTCCCTAGGATTTTTATGGCTTCTTGTCTCATATTTAAGTCTTTAATCCATTTTGCATTTATTTTGTGTATGGCATAAGAAAGCTATCCAGTGTCATTCTTTTGTACATTGCTATCCAGTTTCCCTAACACCATTTCTTGAAGAGACTTTTCCCACTGGATATTCCTTCCAGCTTTGTCAAAGATTAATTGATCATATAGTTGTGGGTTCCTTCCTGGGTTTTCTATTCTGTTCCATTGCTCTATGTGTCTATTTTTGTGCCAATACCATACTGTCTTCATCACTACAGCTTTGTAATACAACTTGAAGGCCAGAATTGTGATGCCTCCAGCTTTGGTTTTCTTTTACAAGATCGCTTTGGCTACTTGGGATCTTTTGTGGTTCCATACAAATTTTAGGATTGCTTGTTCTAGCTCTGTGAAAAATGCTGGTGGTATTTTGATAGGGACTGCATTAAATCTGCATTGCTTTGGTTAGTATAGACATTTTAACAATATTTATGCTTCCAATCTATAAGAATGACCCATCTTTCCATTTCCTTGTGTCCTCTTCAATTCCTTTCATTAGTGTTTTATAGTTTTCAGAGTACAGATCTGTAGCCTCTTTGATTAGATTTATTCCTAAGTATCTTATTGTTTTTGGTGCAATTGTTAATGGGATTAATCCTTTAATTTCTCTTTCTGCTGCACAAGCTTCCCAAATAGCCTGCGATCTACAGTCAAATCTGAGAGTCAGTATTCTATGAAGGTATTCTTACGGGATGTCTAATCAGAATCTCAGAGGCTAGTTGTAAAATGTGGACTAGATAATTATGAGTTAAAAAAAAAGAGAGTTTGGAGGAAAATGCCTGTTCCTGAATAAAATAACTTACAAGAAGTAGGCTTCCAACAGTTAGTCCCCTCATTACTTCTTGCCTTTCCTTTTTTTCCAGGGGATTGGAGAAGCAGAAGGGTTTGTGGACTCCCCACCTCAATGCACATATGAAGTTATCCAAGTACAACCTTTAATTAAGAAGCTTCATTGCTTAATGCACTAAATATTTTACTACAAACCTCTGCCCTAATGATTTAACAGATTATTAGCAACTTAAGTGTATAGGGCCTGCTGGGATCCCTGAGTTTTCATATCTTAAGTGATGGGCAAGAGCCAGTGGATAAGTTCAGATTACATGCAAAGGCAATCAGTTTATTGCTTTAACCTAAGAATTCTAACTCAACGTGTACCTGGCTGCAAAGCAGAAGACAAAGAGTACATATTACTTCTACTACCAAGAAGTTATTTTTAAAAATAATTTTATTTTGTAGCATTATTGTATTAATACTAATGTATAGTATAGTATTGTATTATATAAGCAGAAATAATTTTGTTTGCAAGAACCAAATAGAAACAAAATAATTGTGTGTGTGGGGGGGCAGTGGGTGTTTGGAGCTCCCTGTAAGGAGACAAGTGTAAGAACATAGTTGAACAGGAAGGCTTAAGAGAACCTAAGCCAGCACTCTTCTTGTCCGTGATTTTTGATTTTTGCTCTTCTCTGGCCTTCTGCTTCTCTTTTTTGCACACTGGCTCCTTTTGCTTATCCCAATTTATAGTAATAGAGAATGTGGTTACTAACAGCTCCTGAAAGAAATTGATCACTTTTTTTTTTCCCCTCTCTCTCTCTAGGTCCTACCATATTCTTCATAAGTGACAGCTCTGCTGATGGGCTAGTTAACTTTGTCCAGTGTTGGGACGTGGGGAAGGGACTCTGATTTGTCACTCTTGGACCTAGTATCCACTCCCAGATCTGTGATTGGGAGGCATAGACAGGAGTTAGAAAGAGGAGAGAAATGGAGAGTGGGGGAGCACATTGTGTGAATGTGATTAGAGGACCTCATGGGGAATGGAAGGAGGGCCAATGACCAAAGAGAAGGAATTACTGGAGGGTTCCTATCACATACTTGATTTTTTTTACAGAAAATCCCAGTTTCCTGGAGGTGCCTGGCTGGCTCAGTCAGTGGAGTGTGTGATTCTTGATCTTGGGGTTGTGATTTCAAGCCCCTCGTTGGGTGTGGAGATTGCTTAAAAAATAAAATCTTTAAAAAGAAAAAAAAAAGAAAAGAAAGTTACCTGAAAGCATGAAAAAAATCTAAAGTTGCTTGACTTGTGCTCCATAAACAAGAGCTTTTCAACCATTTAGTGATGGTGTCTTAATTCTAGAAACTGATCCTTAAGGGGTAACACAGCATAACAGTATTAAGAGGAAGCTTCTGTTAAGACTGCTCTAAGCCAGGTGCTTTACGTTATTTCTTTTTATTCCCTGCAACTCAATCATTACTTTCATTTTGCAGATTAAAAAACCTGATGTTCACTAACAAGTGGTACAAGGTGCAGCCAGGCATTGAAACCAGATCTGTCAGAACTAAAAAACTCGGGTGCCTGGGGGTTCAGCTGGTTAAACGACTGCTTTTGGCTCAGGTCAGGATCCCAGGGTCATGGGATTGAGCCCCGAGTCAGGCTCCCTGCTCAGCAGGGAGTCTGCTTCTCCTTCTCTCTCTGCCTGTCGCTCCCCCACTCATGCTTTCTCTCTCTCTCTCTCTCTCTCTCACACACACACACAAACTCTCTGTCAAATGAATAAATAAAATCTTTTAAAAAAAAAAGAGCTAAAAAGCCATGCTTATTCCACTACACAGTTCATATTTTCCGAGTTCGAGGACATATTTTGAATAATTGTAACATTATTTTAATAACGAAAGTTATTAGCCACTATCCGTAAAAGGAGAAATGACCTGAGAATAAGGTGAAACATATGATGGACTTGTCATTGTCATCACCCAGAAATCCCCTAAATGTTTCAGAGGAAAACTTCTCCAGCTAAGGCCCCTACCATGATGTGCACCTTGACTCCTTTACCTAGGTCCCTAAACGTAAGGGCAGATAGTTTATTTTGTGGAAGAGGATACGAGAGAATGTAACAACAGACTTCTTTAAGAGATACATCTGGTATTTGAAGAAGCAGGTCTGTATGTTAAGGTTGCTTTGCAGCGTGCAGTGGCCTGAAAGAATGCAGGATCCTGAAGTACTTTGAATTCTTGAGTTCCTTGGGTACTATCAGAATTTGTCTTCACTCGTATCCTTACTCTGAGAGCGGGATGTGTGGGTACAAATTTTCCAGGCTGCTATTTTCGGAACATATGGGCAAAGCTGAAATATATGAACATATGTATGTATGTTTGTGTACGTGTATGAGCATGTATATTTGTATAAGCAACCACGTTTTTATTCTCCCCCTCATCCTCCCACCCTCTTTTACATTTGGAAGATATTCGAGATATGGAACATGTGCTTGGTGGGCAGGCAGTATTATTTTATAATGATCAAACAATCGTGCGTGTGTGTGTGTGTGTGTATCTTCCTTAACAAACCTACAGGCAATTAATCTATTCTGTAGCTAAAAATTATTCCATATGAGTTATTTTCATTTTATTTGTATGCATACATTACATACTCTTCGTGAAGACAAAGATAGTTTGTTACAATCTTGTTAAAGAAAATTCGATCTTGAATTATTGTATGTACACCAAACAGGAAGTTGCCAAAATGTAAACACACGAATATTAAGGTAATAGCTTGTGGCATCATTTTAGGGCATTCAGTATAAAAGGACAGCCTGTAGAAATGGGGTTTTGTGCATGCCCAGATAAACGGGTGTCCGTGAAGTATATGGTTTTGTGAGCATACGTATGCGGACAATCTGTGATGTTGGTTCTTACTCGTGCTTTTATTTTTTTGTTTGACAAATTTTGGTGGAACTACTGATTTTCTTAATCTTTTAAGTATTCAATTATATTCATGATACGTTATATTCGACAGTATGCCAAATATGAAAGGAATAAAATTATACAATTTTCTCTATTAATGTATTCTTTCTTAAGATGATCCCCGATTTACCATGCCTTCCCTTTCCTTTTTAGTTTCTCTATTATTTGTGTCTACAACACATAAACAAAAATGGCTAAAAATTTATTTGATTTTTGGTAACTTAAAGTGTGGACATTCCATTTAAAATCTTCACATTCTGGGGCGCCTGGGTGGCACAGCGGTTAAGCATCTGCCTTCGGCTCAGGGCGTGATCCGGCGTTATGGGATTGAGCCCCACATCAGGCTCCTCTGCTATGAGCCTGCTTCTTCCTCTCCCACTCCCCCTGCTTGTGTTCCCTCTCTCGCTGGCTGTCTCTATCTCTGTCAAATAAATAAATAAAATCTTTAAAAAAAATAAAAAAAATAAAAAATAAAATAAAATCTTCACATTCTAAAGGAATAGTTGGTCAAATGGTACCATCAGCAATTTTGGAAAATGGAAAACTCAAAACTAGACTATAAACCGAAAGGAACAAAATTGGACTAAATAATTACTGATTAGAAGTTCTTGATCTTCTTCGTACATTTAAACATTACATGGTATTTTGGTTATTTCGCAGGATGTAACAATCTCACTCCATGAAATTTTGGCAGTCCCGAGGGAGTTTTTTTAAGCATCGTCTCTGACCCAAGGGACACAGTGTCTCACTTTCCATGCCGAATGCAGCCATTCTCTAAATATGAGCTGCTTGTACACAGGACGCAGGATGCTAACGTCTCCTTGGGCTGCAAAGAACAATACCTGTTCGTTTCTCATGAATCTTGGAAAACCCAGGTGGAGAAGAGAGAGTAGGAAACAGGCGGTGCAATCCTTCGCTTGGTCCTGCTGCCCTGGAAGCTCAAGGTGTTCTGGGAAAGCTGTTTTACTCAAAGATGCGTGTCTCTTTCAGTAAAGTCAACTTATTCTCCATGAGGATTTACCCATCCTCAGTGATTGTTCCTTTACTTTGAAAACATTAACGTGCATCTTTTAAAAACAGCAGTCAGAACAAGATTAGTATGTTTTGAACACAGTAATAGCATACATGTCAGCCTGTTACCCGATTTCTATGCTTCCTATTACGGATCTCTTATTACACACACACACAAGCACTGTTTTCCTAAAAGCACCTTTCAAGTACCCTGCCTTTCACTGAAATGTGGCTGCTACTGTGTACTTATTTTAAAAATGGCTTGACGGAATTGCTAATGTTCTCATTCCTTCAGGATATTTCCTAATACTTGTAGCCTTTTCATGTTTCTAATTAGGCCAGTAATGGTCCCTGAAGTTAAACCAATTAAAATTATTTACTGTGACACACAGTGTGGAGATAATTATCTGATATCGGAATCCAACTTCTGCTTACTTCGCAACATTACTTAATAGAAAACAGAGAAACTGATGCCCCTGCTTTCATTTTACTTGTCTACCAAATGTGTTTGCCCTATAGCAAACTGTTTAAATAAAGCATTAAAATCTTTGTGGCGCTAATCAAAATGTTTAAAATCCACTCACAGTCCCTTTATAGTTCTGAAAAGCATATAAAGCTCTTACACATTACCTTTTACATTATAGTTGCTGACCAACGTAGGATTAGGGCCACATTATGTACCGATAACGCAGCTTCTGCAGTTTCTGCAGTTTCCAGCAACTCCACTTTCCTCTCTTCCTCTACTCGTTCTCTCTAATTATTTTTGTTTCTTTTTAACATTTCTCCTCTTTTCTAATTTTTTCCCCTTTTCTTTGTCTTAGGGGCACAAATCCAACGGACTTTGAAATAGGAGTTTCATACAACAGAAGGTAATTCTGCATAGTCTAAACAATTACGATAGCATGGGAACACAACAGGTTAGGTTTTTTACTGTTTCATCTTTGCGTAGGGTCGGGTGTGTAGAAGATGGGAGGTTTACAAAGAGGATTTTAATCAACGGCAGAAGTCTTAGTAAAAGTTCAGTTTATATTTAATATAAAGCAAAAATCCCTCCAGAAAAAAAATTGCACAGAGCAAGTAAATCATGTCATGAAGCAATGCTTTTCATTAAAAGTTGGCTGGCATCGTGTGGAGAATTTGGACCAATGTAAAGACGAAGCCTGCACGTTAGGCTTGCATATGCTGTAGTTAAATGCCAAAGTGCAGTCTCATAAAGAATTATAGCTTAGACACTTTTAGAACATTTAGCCCATAATCCCAATGCAAATTATTCTAAGAGAAAATTGAGTTTCGTGCCAAATGCCACCTTGAGACTGGCAATGTAAAGTTGGACATTAAGCCTGATCTTAGGATGGATTCCTTTACTGTTTCCTGCTTCCTGTTCAAATATTCATGAAACCCAGTACAGATACAGTACAGACACAAATACATTTTCCAAGTACCATGTGCTTAACTACAGCCCCTTGGCTATTTGTAATAACCTTACTTTGGAAAAACAGATTGCAACAGGAAGAAGTTAGGCATGCCATTTAATTCGGAACCACAGCCCAAAAGTGTGGTGTTCGAGAACTTCCGGTCCAGACCCTGGCTTTGGAATGATAATGGATCAAATCTGAGAGTCCCTGTTGCGATTGGGATGATCCAAGATGTCCAGTTATTTTTCCCGGCAGATAGTAGCGAATGTCTGAATTAACACCTACGCTTGCAAAGGCATTAGGTCAGCACAGTGCCAGGAAGGGTAGTGAAGACTTTTCGGAGAGCCTTGAGATCATGCAAGTATGGGGTAGAATCCTTTGCACAGCTCTCTTTCCTGTAGCACTGGGTTTAATCTTCGCAGAACTAACATTTGTTTATGGTGGCTTATAATCGAAGAAATCTGTGCTCCTTTTCCTGTATCGCCATGTATTTTGCACATACCTTCATTAACAAAACACGCGTTTGCATTCTAATTATTTGTCTTTGTTGGTAAATAAATGTTGCCAAATTTAACTGCAGTCAACAGCTTTTCTTCAAGGTTAGTGATTACAAATCTTTGGAATAGGGGGAGGAATATATTATAAAATTTTTAAAAGCCTTAAAATACTAGCAATAGGTGACTTTTCCAAATCGTTCTATTTAACTAATGTCTGCGGACTCTATTTTCTTTTGATTTTACGTATGTACAGTATTTTGCATTCATGTATATCATATCTTAAGTATCTTAGCAGCACTAGCTTTGTCTTCACAACTGTTTCAGGATTGTGGTCCAAGGGGCTCTGACTTGTAAAGCATTTAACACACAGAGCATTACAGAATAAATATAATATTATTAAATTTGAACACAAATTCAGAACCATGGATACTGTGCTATGAATACAGCAAGAGCTCAATAAACATTTTTGTGTACCATGAGCTCCAGAAATTTGTACCCCACCATTTTGAGTAATAATTTGCAAGTAGTTTATCTGGGTTCCATGAGGACACATGAGCGAGAGAGGAAGGAAATTTAATTTTTTTCTGGCTATAAATATTAATTTGACTCTCCACCTAAGTTTTCCAAGTTTGATATAGCACTATATGGCACTACTCATTTTCATCTTTTGTTCTATTTATAAACATGAAAGTTACTGTTAGTAATAAAATAAAATTATTTCCCAGACTCTCGCCCCTCTGCTTTTACATCTTCTGGTGATACTGACAAACCTAGACATGAACATGTGTTTAAATAACATATAACAATAACGTAGGTTATAACTTTCTATTCACCGTAGAGGCTGGGAGCAGGATGGATCAGGGAAAGAAAAATTCTTACAATAGTGGAAGTCAAAATCATTGAAGGAGGAAAGACAAACTTGAAGAGAGTGTGGTAGTGAACACGTGAATAGAAGAATGAAAGCATTATGAAGACACCAGTACTTACAGTAGTGGAAAAACAGTTTGGAGGCAATAGTAACACTATTGTGGGCAAATTTTGAACAATATCCAATGTTAAAAAAATGTACATGAATCAAACATTTCTAGACTTTCTTGGACATGATGCAAGAAAATCATGAAAGGTTTAGAATTCAATTCTAAAATACATTTTATCATTTTAATCTCATAGGAATTTGCATGTTAGAAATGGACTGGATAACACATGTTACAAAGGCTTCATTGTTGTAAACTTTCATCTAGCCCAGCCTGGCCTGTTAATCAGCGTAGCAGGGGTAGTTGGTGGGGGGGAGGAATGATAATGTTACTTTGAAAGACGGTCTAGCCACTATACTTATGTTAATAAGCAAAATGTGAAAAGTATAGATAATTAGTCCTGTAAGTGGGCAGAAATTAGGCCATCCTGCTCATTTTAGAGTCAATCAGTCAAAAAATATTGATTGAGCACTTTTTCTGTCTGTCACCACTGGGATGCGGGGATAAACAACAATGACAGAGTCCCTCTCCTCAAGGAGATTAAATTCTAGGGGAGAGAGAAGAGACAATAGCACATCAATAAGTAAGATTATATCAGGAGTAAATAAATATGGACCAAAAAAAGATAAAACAAGATAATGAGGCAGAAACACCAATGGTGGGAGTTAGAATTTCATTAGCTACGGTGGTTGATACGGAAAGATGAGAGAAAGGTATGTGCCAAGGTCCTGTGAAGAGAACGAATTTGGATTATTTGGGCACTGTGGCTAAAAGGGGCAAAGAAGGGGACAAAAGGAAGGGTTTGAGTATAGAGACATAAGCAATCTCCAGATCATATGGATTTGGGGAACATGCTAAGGAGCCTGACTTCTTTTTTTTTTTTTTTAAAGATTTTATTTTATTTATTCGACAGAGTTAGAGACAGCCAGCGAGAGAGGGAACACAAGCAGGGGGAGTGGGAGAGGAAGAAGCAGGCTCATTGAGGAGGAGCCTGATGTGGGGCTCGATCCCGTAACGCCGGGATCACGCCCTGAGCCGAAGGCAGACGCTTAACCGCTGTGCCACCCAGGCGCCCCAAGGAGCCTGACTTCTTAATATCGCTGTTGCTAAGGAAAGCCACTATAGGATTTGAAATATGAGAGTGAAACAATTTGCATTTATTTTCAGATGAAAACTGGAAGCTCATAAACGTTAGGTAATATATAGGCCTTTTAAAGTTGAGCAAAATGATGAAAATTATGGAGGGAAAGTTTCCAATACTTAAAACTGACTAAAATTTATTAATTAATAATTAAAACAAAAGGAACAGCCTCTATCGGTGAATAACTGTGTGAGTTTATCAGGGCTGCCAGAGCAAAACACTACGAACTAGATGGCTTCACAACAGAAGTTTCGTATCTCACCATTCAGGAGATAGAAGTCTGAAATCGAGGTGTGGGAAGGGTTGGTTCCATTGGTTCCTTCCAAGGGCTGCGAAGGAACATCTGGCCCAGGTCTTTGTCCTTGGTTTGTAGATGACCATCTTAAGTTTCATGTGGTGTTCTTATTATGTATGCCTGTATCCAGAACCCTCATTTTTATAGGAGCACCCATCGTACTGGATTAGGGACTCAACTCAATCCAGTATGTCCTCATTTTTAACTAGTTACATCTGCAAAGACTCTATTTCCAGATAAGGTCCTTAGGATTAGGACTTCGATATATGAATTTGAGGGACACATAATTCAACTCATAACAATATCTTATTAAACTGAAGCAGAAAAAAAATTTTCCCCTTTCTTAATGACTCTTTAAACCCACTGTGTAGAAGTTTCTTCCTTACCCTTCAGATGAAATCTTAAACTGTTTTCCTCTTTTTTTAAAATTTCAGTTTCAAGAATAGCATTATTTAAAAAAAAAACAAAACAAAACCCCAAAATGTCTCTTCTAGCAGCACAGTTCTATAACTTCTTAGATGTGCAATGTAAAGCTTCTCCTTTCCTACCTTGTTATGTCTTTAAGTGAGGACACCTACGGGGAGGAGGGCATGAGCAGAGTGTTGTCTCTTTCCTAGCTCCAGCTCCTACTTGCCCCATTCAGGGGGCTGTTTTGGGATTTCCTTAGTATTTTACCCCAGTGGGGAGAGTGATTTAGGGCTAAGAGCCTTACAAGAAGACACAATTGTGTACCAGGCTAAGGATATATTAAAAGCTGGCTTTTAACCTCCTGGGCTACTTTTTTAGATATGAAAATGTAAATACACAAATAACACTTTCTTCTAACTGCATGTTTCAAGGTGGAGGGAAATGGGATGACCTTTTCTGTTAGGTCACCACTCCTCAGTTCTTGTGTGTTGCCTACATGGACTTGTTTTGGTTGAGACCAGTGGCCCTTCATGGTTCATGGCTCTCTTGAGCTGAGTTTCATTTCAGATAGCTTTAGACTTCTTCCCATGGTTCACATCTAAGCTTCTGGAACCACATGGATTTCTCCGCAGGCAGTGCATAGACAGTCTGCTTCCAATTTCTCTCATTTTTTTCTCTGCCCTTGTGACTCAGAGCCACACTGCACCCCACATTTAGATCTCCAAAATATGAATCAGCTACTAACCTACCATGGCTCACTGTTCTATCTAGTGATCATAGTGCATGCGTTCTGAGTCATCCCCGGGAAGCCTTCTCTGTGGTCCTGAATCGAGGAGGACGCAGCCTTTACCCATCTCCTAAAGGGAGGGCTTGACTGACCATTTAAAAGAGGGGGGTTGGAAAACTTCTACAACTTTCTCAGATTTTTTCTGAAAAAAAAAAATTCTCTTTCCATTGTTCTTTGACTTCAGCTTTCAATATTTGTCTGTGGATGTTGGAGGAAGGGTTCCCCCAGCACTTTGGAGGCATCACTTTTGCAAGTCTGGCACAGGACTTTGGGATATAGGGCAGATAACATGGATCTTTTGTTCTTGATCTTCATGGTCTCACCTGGAATTGAGATAAAGGAGTTGCACCTGCCATTTGGTTCCGCACCTAACAGTGAAGTTCAGGTTCCAGGAGGGAGGAGATCTGCGAGGCTGATGCTCAAAGCCCTCGTACTTCCTGCACACACGTCTGTCTGAATGTGCAGAGGTGCCCAGGAGGATGGTTTTCTGATGCGTGTCTCTCTGTCATTGATAGAAACATCAGAATCGGATTTGTTCTGATGCCCTTTAAAGATACATTTACCTCAAACATCCCAGTATCACTCAAAATCAGGGATCTTTTCTAGAACACAGGTGATACATCGCTACGGATCTTCATCTGGGCGTTTTGGAAAGACTTCGAGTAGTGACCAACTTCTCTCAACATGTTTTTTGACTGTTTTGTTTACATCCCTTTAGGAGCTGGTTCACCACCTTCAGCTCCAGTGCTGGACTCAATGGTTTACACCTGTGGCCTCCCTGAATTGCCCTCGGCTGACCTTTAGCCGGGTCATCTCACCTGGAGATGGCTGGGTACATAGGCCCTCCATGCAGGGGTAGGCAATAAATCCTTGGGGGCAAAAAGCGGGCTTCCTTGCTTCGGGACGTCGCTGTGTGTTTCTGCTTCCAAGTTTTGTCTCTGGATGAAGCTAAAGTTAGACTTTACCTGAGATCATATTCTCAGTTTACCTCTTTGCCTTTCTTTGTTGTCTTCTTTCTCCTGCCAAGAGATTTCTCTTGAGAGCAATTATGTCCTGAGATGGGAAAGTTTTTCACTCCTTACTCGGGCCTCATTGCAGTCAAATTTTTCCATTTCTCCTGAAGGTCAGATTTAGAATTTCCAATTTTTCAAGACAGTGTCCATTTCACCTCCCTTTCAAATTTATTGACCTAAATGTTTTCATGATATTCTCCTGTCTTAATACCTATGACAGTTTCAATGATATCTGCTTTTGCACTCTAAATTTTATAGGTTGTTGTTTCTGTAAGTAGTATTACATTTAGGCTGATTAACCTTCATGGTGGTGTTCCTAACTCTTGGATCTGTTTGATCTGTCACTGAGAGGTGTCCTAATATCTCCCTCTACCATGTTGGATTTAACAATATTTGCCTATCAGTTTTGTTTACTTTTTTGCTTAGTGTATTTTGAATATGGATTTTAGGTTCACACCAGTTTAAAAATTATTATATAATCAGTTAAGAATTTTAATCCTGCCTAACGACTGTCTTTAGCACCAACGATGCTTTTTGCCTCAAAGTATGTTCTGGCCTGAAAGTAATATAGCTCCGTGAGCTCTTGTTAAGTTAGCATTTGTTTGATACATTTGTTTTCCCACTCATCTTATGTTTCGATGTCCTTACATTTTAGAGTTGTTTTTTTCATTCAGTATTTGACGAGAGAGGTTAATATTTTACCTATCCTGACAAACTTTATTTTTTTCCACTGGAGTGTTTAATATATTATAATTGCTGATAATGTATAACTGTTAAATGATTTTCTATCACTGTTTCGTTTCTAATTTTTCTCCACTTCTCTTAATTTGTTTGGTATTAAGGGTTTTGGGGTTTTGTCGTAAATTGGATTGGTTAAATGTGTGAAATTTAGTCATTTTCCAAATTTTGTTTTTTACTTGCCAATGGAGTAGTGAAGTGACTATATCTGTTTTAGTGCTACCTCTAAAAATTTTAACATGAGCAGTTAAATAAAAAACTGAAATCAGTAACATTCTTCATCTATGCAATATGGGAATGTTTTGATGCTTCTAAATCTCCACCCAATTTACATAATGCTGTCCAATGTTTTATTACGTATTTTTTTAAAAGATTTTATTTATTTATTTGACAGAGATAGAGACAGCCAGCGAGAGAGGGAACACAAGCAGGGGGAGTAGGAGAGGAAGAAGCAGGTTCATAGCAGAGGGGCCCGATGTGGGGCTCGATCCCATAACGCCGGGATCACGCCCTGAGCTGAAGGCAGACGCTTAACCGCTGTGCCACCCAGGCGCCCCTATTACTTATTTTTCATTTCCACAAATAATACTGTCTTAATAGCCAAATTTATTTAGATTTACATGGATTTACCATTTTCGTTGCTTTCACTCCTTCTTGCATGATTTTCTGGAATGATTCTTTTTTCACAAATGTGATAATGTGATTTATAATAAGTACATACTTGGTTTTTGTCCCTGTTTCTGGCACAGAGCTCTAAAAACCCTTGGAACTTCTAAGTGATAAAAGCAGTAAAGGTGTCTTGATATTTATAACAAGCCCCTTTAAACCACATGAGTTTGTGTTAATGAAGTGACTTTTAAAAAGCTTCTAAGATTGGGGGCTGGTTGCCAGGGAAACCAACCAGGAAATTAGAGACTGGGAACTTCTGGTCCCACTCCCCACCACACACACACCCATTCCCCACTGGAAGAGTAGAGGGCTGAAGGTTGAATTGATTGCCAGTGGCCAGTGTTGCAGTCATTCATGCTAATATAATGAAGCATCTGTTAAAAAACCCAAAGGACTGGGTTTGAAGAACTTTGGGGTTGGTGAACATGTGGAGATGGTTGGGGAGAAGGGTGCTCCTGGAAAGAGCATGGAAGCTCTGTATCCTTTTCCTGCTCTTTGCCCTGTGCCTCTCTTCCATCTGGGTTTTCTGAGTTAGATCCTTTTATAATAAACTGGTAATCTAGTAGTGAAATGTTTCTCTGAGTTCCAAGAGGTGATCTAGCAAATTAATTGAACCCAAGAAGGGGGTGGTTGGAACCTCCAATCTATATCCAGTAGTTCAGAAACCCAGGTCATTTGCTTCTGAAAGGGTGCAGGGACAGAGAAGGGGTAGTCTTGTAGGACTGAGTTCTTAACCTGTGGGATACTATCTCCAGGTGAATAAATAGTATCAGAATTGAGTTGAATTGTAGGACAACCAGCTGGTGTCAGAGAATTGATTGGTGGTGTGGAAAAACGCCCATACATTGTAATTTGGAGTCAGAATATCTCACCATATTCTTTGGTCTTTTAATGTCTTTTTCACATTTTCTATATTGTTTCCGTGTATTCTAAATTATTTTGATCTATCTTCCAGTTTCCTTACAGTGTATTTTTCCAACATACTGCTAATGCGTATAAGTGATTTCTAATATCAATTAAAATGATTTCACTTAAAAAAATTATTTCACTACTACAGTTTCTGTTAGTTGTCCAAGTCTGTGGGTTACTGTTTTGTCAAAGGAGTACGTTGTGAATAGGGAGGGAAACGTTTATGAAGGAGTTGGTTAAAATTGGCCTTGAAGAATGGATAGGATACATGTTTCTCAGCTTTATGGATCTTTTTCCAATCTATAATAAGGTTAAAACATCAGTATAATAAAATTAAACACATGCACACATACACTCACATGTGTATGTTTTTTACAATTTGAAACAAAGTATTTTATTTTACCTCTCAATAATTTACCATGTATATCCCAGGAAACTGAATAAATTAACATTAATAGTGTACTTTCTTTACAATCAATATTCAGGATTTTCCAGTTTATCCAAATTATAAACTATAAACTGTTTTTATTTCAATCCAAGAACCAGTGAAGGATCATGTATTGGATTTAGTTGTCATTTCTCTCTCGTATTTTTAATCTAGAATAGTATTTTTTCACTGGGACAATTTTGTCCTCTGAGATGTGTGGCATTATTCACAGACATGTTTGTTTAAAATGTGTGGGAAGTGGGGAGAGAGCTATTGGCATCTCATGAGTGGAGACTAGAGATGGAGCTGAACATCCTACAATGTACAGGACAGTCACCTAAAACTATTCTGCAGACCGAAATGTCAACAGTGCTGAGTTTGAGGAACCCCAATCTAGAACTTTTCCTTCATTTTTTTTTTCCTTTCATGGCATTGTTATTTTTGAAGAAGCAAGGACAGTTGGCATGTAAAATACTGTAGAATGTTGAACAGTCTGCCTTTATCTGTTTCTTCACGTCTAAATTAAACATTTTGGCAAGAATATGTTGTAGTGATCTATGCCTTGTCGTTTTTATGGTCTCTTGTTCTTCATTATTTTTCCAATACCTTCTTCATTTCTTTAATTATGCTGAATACCTTCTTATCTCATTACATACTATTTCTTTAGGTCTCAAGTCTTTGCTGGAGTTTCTTGGCTTTATTTACTTGTTTAAACTGGTTCTCAATCATAGTATATTACTTGTTTTGTTGAGGGGTAATACTTGATGATGAACTTAGATCCCTAGCTTTACGTGTATGAACTCTCTGACACCCAAAATTAAAGAGACTATTTTTTACTTTAAATTTTCAAAAAGTATTTAAATTTTCCTCTTTTATTCTTGCCAAATGGTAAGAATTAATGGACCCGAATGCACATGACTGCTTACAATTTCTCTAGGAAGACAGGCAAGTATTTCTACCTTTCTTTTTTTTCTTTTTTTTTTTTGGCAGGGTTTTAACTAGTTCATTGAGGGTGTTACCCTTTTGGAGTACAGTGGTATGCTGTATCCCCTCCCCCCCCCCCCGTATTTATCTTCTTCTAACCCCAAGTCTGTTCTCTGTGCTTAGGTGGACACAGGTGCTAGGATGATGGAGATTGGCATATTTCTCAGAGCAAACACCATTACTTCTTAACTCCTTGGTTTTGGACTCTTTTATTGCCTTCAGCCCCCAAATACTTCTTTACTTTTCTGACAGCTCATCTATGCATGTAGAAATATCTTTTCTCTATTTTGTCCAGCATTTTAAGCGTTTCCCGCCCCCCCCCCCGAGAATTTCTTGAATATACTTTGTCAGAAACAATGTCCTTTTACTTAAAACGTACATCAGATAGTCACTCCACGACATCTACTGAAGACTTTGGTGCAAACAAATGGTATTCTAAGCAGTATCCAGGAATAGATAGCTATTGTAAAACTGGGCTAAAGAAACTTCCAAAGTGGGAACTGATGTCACCATTTTTCATTTTTCCCATTGGCTGTTATTTATACCAAATCAAGATCAAAATTTACCTCTTTATTCATGTTGATTAAATGTTAGCTATGGGATGAATTGCTCTCATTTCTCCTTCCTAATTAATGGCTTAGGTATGTCATATCTCTTTTTCTCTGCTGGTATGCCATTTTCAGCTGGATGTCCAACTGTTCTTTGGCTGTCTGCAGGTTTTGAAAAGAGGCAAATTTCATTTTCTTGTGTGTCAGGAGAGGAGTAGAGGTCCATAAAATGGAGCAGACATCCAGTAGGTATTTTATTTTTATTAAAGATTTATTTATTTTAGAGGGGGAGAGAGAGCACACAAGCATGCCAGAGTGCACGGAGAGGCGGGGCGGGGGCAAAGTGGGAGGGAAGGGGAGAGAGAGAAAATTTCCAGAAGACTCCCTGCTGAGCAAGAAGCCCAAGGCAGGCTAAATCCCACCACCCTGAGATCGTGACCTAAGCTGAAATGAAGATGTTTCACCTACCGAGCCACCCAGGCACATGCAGTAGATATTTTTAAAGAGTTCTTAAATAGTAATATTTTTAGTTTAATTTATTTGCTAATAGGTATTGCAACAACAGCACAATAACAAGCATAATAACAAAGTTGGGAGGACAGCAGTGAACAGATATTGCCTGATTTTATGTGACTTAGTACAATTGGAGCCTGTAGCTAGTTAGCATTGCAAATAGTAAGTAATTCAGAAAAATGATAGAGAATTGTAGAGAAATAACAGGGTTTTATTAGAATAAAAAAATAATAAATACCCTTCTAGAAAACAAGTTGAAGCCGAAGTGAGACATGAGGAACTGAACAAAGGCAAGGGGTTGGACTTGTGAAAGAAGATAATGTTGTACGGTTAGAGGGCAAAGTGTGTGTATCCTTGGAGAGTACTTTAAGATGTTCGAGCTTATTTTAAAAAAAAATAGCCAAAAAAGAGTTTTAGAGGCAAGACAGCTCACAATTGCACAAACTGATTGTGACTAGCCTTTGTAACAAGGGAATGGTGGAGAAGAGCCGCAGAAGAGGAGGCATGCTATTAGGAAGCTGGAGCAGTAAACAAGAGCAGTAGGACTCAGATCGTGCTAAGGTCCTGAGGGTGAAGGGAAGCAGGCAGAGGCAAAATATATTTTGAATACTGAGTTAGTAATAACTTTGATAGATTTGGAGATCTAAAAAATCCCTAATGTCCGAGGACAGGAGAATTTCAAAAGGTGTAACATACCCTTAACTGGAACACAAACGTGGCAGATATGAATGCAACTATATTGATGACTTTAAGTGAAATAATTTAAATGCATTAAGTAAAAGGCAGATGTTGTTAGAGTAGACTACAAAGAACTTCAAGTATATTTTTGTCTCTAAGAAACCCACTTTACTGCATATCAAGAAACCCACTTTAAGTTATCAGAGGAGGGCTAGAAGCAAGCAAACCCACTTAGAAAAGCCCAAAGTTAGTAATAGGGACAAAAATAAAAGGAGTTAGAAGCCCCTGGCAGCAATAGGTAGAAAAGATTTTAATCATAAGCAACTAAGCCCAAAATCTCACAGTAAAGGCTTATTTACCTCATTACCTATTGCCCAGCATAATCTATCCATCTTCCAACCAAATAATTAGAAGGCCTTCTGAGGGCAAAACAAAACGAACAATTCGAAGAAACAAAGCAATCGTCAGAACCAGTTCACATTTGACCTAGGTCTTGAAAACAACAGATAAGGATTTTTAAATAACTATGATTAATATGGTAAGGACTGGACTGGAGAGGGGACTACACGCAAGAACGAATTGGTAGGGTTCTCATTGATTCTTAGGGTTCTCATTATCAAGGGTTTTTTCGGAAATTAAGTAAAAGATAAAGCGTCGGACCGGATTATATTTAAAAAGAGGTTTAGCTATGAAGGAGGCAAATACTTGAATCGGGGCCTCAAGAAAAACTTTTGCCTGCGGCAGTATCATTGGGACTCACTGGCCTACAGACTATCCTAGAGCCATGGAAACGAAGAAGCTCCCTAACGAGTGAGGAAAGGGAGTAGGCCATGCTTCTCCACGTCACGTGCTGCTAATGTGCCTTGCTGCAGCCAATGAAGAGTGGCTATTTTCTTGGGCAACATGGAGCCGTTTGGTGCCCTTAACAATAACCGAGTTAGTGGGGTGGTCCATGTGTACAATGAAACCTGACCTAGAGGAAGGAGGGAGGGAAAGCAGTCTGAGGAAAGAACCCCATGAAAATGTTACCTCAAGGGTAGCGAAGAGCTAAGTTGTAGGTAGAGGTGAATGCGGGGTCTGGAGGATTGAACTACTCATTCTCCTGTATATGTGCAGAACTGACATCTTAAGAAAGGGAAATTCGAAGATGCAGGAGGAAGTTTCTGAGGCCAAGAGGTAGCTAGCTACACAGTACATGTAAACAGACTGACTACCTAACATTGTCCACGGACTACGTGTTCTGTGGTTAAACTCAGAGCTCTATGTGGGTTTCTTAAGTGTATCTTTACGATAATCCTCTGGGGTTCACATTTTCTCCATTTTATAGTGTGTAAATTAAAGTTTAGAGAAATTATTAGCCCGAATTTTGAGAGCTAGTAAGAGGTCGAGCCAGAATTCTAACTGGGTCTGAGGCCAAGGCTTGTATTTATTTATTTATTTTTTTTAAACTGTCCTGCTCTGCTGCTCCTTTATCCCCCCCCCCCCCCATCTGCACCCACCCTGAACCTGCAACCGAATGAACTAAGTAAGATTTACCTGGGATGGTAAAATTCTGAAATCGGAGTAGAGCTATGCCCTGAGGAGAGTGGATCCCAGTTCTGCCACATTGGCCTGTGAATCAAGTTGATGAATAAACATCGACTGCACTGTCTTTGCTTTGATCTTTTCTTGTGTACCCAGCACTACACACGTAGTGTTTTTTCTTACCCGAAGTGCTTCTTCCTGAGTATTTGTAGGATTGCTGCTCTCTCTTTCCTCATGTGGGACCTTAAAGGCCACTTCCTTAGAGAACCAGAAGCAGGAGTCCATAACGGGGGTAATACTGAAAAATAGAATCATGGGCAGAGATTGGCAGTGCCCACTGCCCAAAAACTGTTCACAGGAGATACTGATATACTGAGGATTGAAGCTCCATTGATATATTCATTCTCTGTCTGCCACGTTCTTGCTTCGTGATCCTAACCAAGGTAATGAGCTACTTTGTGCCAGTTTCTTCACTATAAAATGGAGATAATAATAGAACTTCTTCGAGGGGATTTTATAAATATTAAATGAGCTAATTAATATAAAGTGCTTAGAATGGTGCATGGCACATAAGTGTTCCACAGGGTTAGCTGCTAATATTATTAAAGTCATCTCTATTGTGAGGTGGGTTGCATTATTATGCACTCTTAGCATGATGATGTGAAAACATTTGATCAACCTAATTCCCCTTTTCTTTGATTCCGTATTTACAAAGGAATTTCCCATTGATGGATTGGCTTCACTTTTCATCTATGGACAAGAAGAGTCTGCCCCCCTCTGCTTAGGATCTATGACAGTTAGTTTCCTTGTAAATTAATAAATTAACTTTCGTATTAAAATAAACCATATAAATCTGTTCATAAGGGAAAATTGTCTGGGTAGACTATCTAAACATAGAATATTCTGGTTCCCTGTGTCCATTAGTTCTCCATTAATGAAACTTTATTCAAAGCTTCTTGAGCTCAGGGAATGTAAGTATATCCTGATATTAATCTGCTTTGGAGATGTGCAGAAAAGCAGGTTGGACAGCAGATTAGTGACTTTCTGGATGATGAGTCAATGTCTTAGGAGAGAGTGGGCAGCCTTATCCCAGGCACACAGCATACAATCCCCTTACACCTCCTTATGCAGAGTTTGCTCATTTGCATTTTTAGAATCCATGCTATTATCTTCATGTTACAGATGGTGATCAGAGAAGCAAAGTAACTTGCTCAAGGTCGCATAAGTGGCAGAGCCTATACTCAGACACCGCTTTGACTGACAGCGAAGGATTCCCACCATATAGACGCTTGGTTCCAATAATAATAAATACAAGAATGATCAGAAAATTGTCCCTTTGAGGATAAAATGTCATTTGAAATATTTGATTAATAATGAGAGCTCTGGGGGCGCCTGGGTGGCACAGCGGTTAAGCGTCTGCCTTCGGCTCAGGGCGTGATCCCGGCGTTCTGGGATCGAGCCCCACATCGGGCTCCTCTGATATGAGCCTGCTTCTTCCTCTCCCACTCCCCCTGCTTGTGTTCCCTCTCTCGCTGGCTGGCTCTATCTCTGTCAAATAAATAAATAAAATCTTTAAAAAAAAATAATGAGAGCTCTGTAGAAAGATCTTAGTAAAATCAAAGGAATACTTAACTATGCATTTATGCATGTAGCTACTGTCTCACACACGCAAGCGCGCACATTTATGCCCTTAAATAGATTTGCTAGTATTTGGTTCCTCATTCTTTATGTTACTATTTTAAGCTCGACAAACTGTGGGCTAATAGATTTAATTGGTGTGCAAGAGGAACATGCTTGGGGTAAATTAAAAAAGGCATTTCAGAAAATTGCTATTTATTTAATGTGGCGTCCAGGTTATAGCTTCTTTAGGTGATTGAGTAACTTGGTCATTCTAATTTTTTTTTTCCATTCCAACCCCCACTGAGAAGTTTGGAGATTGATAACTGACTTGCTTTAAGTACCAACTTAACACGTACAATAAGTAATGTGGCTTATAAACTCATCGATAAGATGGTAGAAGGTGAAGTAACCTAGTCCTGCCGTTCTGTGGAGTGTTGTTTGGCTCTTAGTCTTGCCCTAAGCATCGCAGCTTGAAGTGGTTCCTAAAGAAGACATGAACCACATTCCAGCCGGTCTCTTCATCTTTGGCTGCCATCTGCACTGTTGAGCTCCGTGGACATGGTTTCGTACTTGGCTCAGTTTCTGTAACGTTTTTATTAATGCTATAAAAAATATTGAATCCATCCACATGCCAGAGAAGGCGGTAAAAATACCAGTAGGTCAAAATAGAAGTTTACAGAATTCTATAGTAAAGAACAATGCATATAATACCTTCAAAAGAAAATGATCACAAATGGATTCAAGAGACTGGAGGGAGTAGGGAAAATGCAGGAATGAATCCCCCCCCCTCCGCCAAGACTCAAGAACAGTAATAGGAAAACGAAAAATTCACTTACATGTGATTTGGTAAGCAAGAAATCCAACATTATTAAGAAAGCTCATATAAAAACACTACCATTAAAGGTGAATTGCAGATCTTTTCTTACAGCATCTCTGAGATTCATTCTTTTTATCCCCCTTGTATTGTTCCCCTTCAGTTTCCCATCACCCCTGATGTCTGGTTTCGTTTTCTCTTCTAGGCATGGCTTTTTCAGCAAATTCTAGACTGACCGAACAGTCTTCTCCAAATACTACTCTCATCACAGGATCATCTACTCTGGCCGCTCCTTTATTTTCTACTTCTTGTGTCTTTGGGTAGCACCATGCACCTTGCCAATATTAGCATACTTCTCAAACTCTTCCTCTTGGGTTTATTCGTCCTCTGGTTCTATGCTTATAATCTCATGAACATAGCTTATATTTTTAGTATTTCATCAGCTTAAACAGATACTTAAGTAGAATCTTTGCCAACAGAATATTTCTCTCCACGTAGCGTTTTCATTTTGTGGAAGAACAGATTCTCTTACCAAATACAAATTACAGAGAAACTGCTAATGTGTGCTTACGCAATAATAGCGGAAGACAAAATGAAGATTAAGGTAATAAGAATGGCATCTTCAAATAGAAATTTTGCTGCTTAGTTCTAAGACTTTGGGCAAATTTCTTAATCTCTGTTCCTGAGTAGTAAAATGGAGAAAGTAATGCTGAATTCATATACTCGATCATCTAGACATTTGGGCATTTTTGCTTAATAAACATTTATAAGGAAAGGAAATGTTTCTTAATTCTTACTACTATTCCTATTTTCAGTGTCTTAGAAGTTAATGATTTTCTATCAAGCCATATTTCCCTCTAAGAATTCTTTTATGAAGTTTGTGGCAAATACTCTTTTAACAGAGTTTTACTCTACTGGAAAGCAATAGGAAAATGGGAAATTTAGATGGCACAGGTTTAGAAAAAATAATAAATACGGTCTTACAGATCTAGCCTAAGAAACAGAAATACTCAATTTTCTACCATTATACCAATTAAATGAGGAAGACAATCACTGAAATAGAGTAATTTCAGGATCTTAGTTCAAAAATTGTATCAATCATGTGAAACCTACTCACAGTCTATGAAAGTTTTAAAATAGGCATTCCATGATACTACTAAATGAAATGCCTTGCGCCGATAAAAGTTAGACGTTTCTTTAGGTATTCTGCCAATGTAAGCAAAGACAAGTGATTCTAGAACTGATGTCAGTCTGCTAATCACCATAGCTAATCAGTCCTGGCATTCTCATGGTTCAGTGGCCAGCAATGGAGTAAATGGCCAGTCTTTGGCATTAAGGAGTTAAATACTCTTTAGTCCAAACTTTGAAAAAGTTTTGCTCCATGCCCTTTTAGACAATGACTAGCTGTTAAGCTCAAAACTAATTAACATTTCAAAAACTAGTGTTAATCAGTATTAGGAAGACTCTAGGGAAACATTTCCCTGCAGAGACCCCTTTCTTCTTTTGCTTTAAAGCAATAACTTCTAAATTATTACTTTAATTTTAAGTTGTGTTTGGCACACAGTAAACAAACCTAAAAATCACTAAGCTAAAAGAAATGGAATCACGCATTGTTTCCTTATTTCTTATTCTTCGTAATAGAGGCAATGTCTGTTGACTTGACTGTACTTGTTTCTAGAAACCAACTCTAATATGTGCAATAATCTTGCTCTTTGATATGGGTCCCTAAACTCATACTCCTAGCATATATGAGTAGATACAACTTAATCCCTTATAGTGTTACTGTTTTACTCGTGCTTTCTACAGATTTAGAAATGGGCTAAATGATTGTCCAGTTGCTTGAGAGTGAAGTAATTGGATTTAAAAATTCATGGCATTGGAAAGGGTCTTTGCAAGCAAAATTCCTGCCCACCACTCCATTTTACACATGGAGACCCTGAGACCCAAGCTCAGAAAAGTAGCTGTTGGTTGATGTGTATTGAGAATGCAGATGTTTCCAGTTGCTTTCTCTGCTCTTCTCACTGACAAGCATCTGATCAAGTGATAGTAATCATGCATTGAAAATTCTATTTTCATTTAAATGGGATATGCGAATTGCAATAAACCTTTACTTTCCCAAAGACTTCTATGTGTAAGATCTTCTAAGAGTTTTTGTATTTTGTTTTCTATAGGCAGTAGTTTTTCTTAACGGTGACGGATCTGTGTAAGTCATCTAGTAGGTATTTGGTGGCACATGGGGTTACGTCTGGACTCAGGACTTTATGGATTTAAATCCTTGTTCCTCCATTTGATAATTGTGTGTACTGTAGCTAAGGTCATCTCACTAAGATTTTGTTTTCTCATCTGTGAAGAGAAGGCAACAGTAAGAGCTATCTCATGCTCACTGTGAGGAGGAAAGGAAACAAACTTATAATCTTGCCTAGTAAGGGTTTCCATAAAGCACTAATACCCCAAAACACTGAAGTATTACAAGATGCCTCTGAAACCATTGATACATTTGTGGGGGTACTTGTTTGATTTGTGGTGTTTTTGTCAAAGAAGCTGCATGTGCCATACAAAGCGATGGGTTCCTTGCTACTTTGGCTTTAAAAAATGAAGTGAGTGGTTCTAGACAGATCATGGGCAATAATAACCTGAGAAAAGAACTCCTACCTTTGAAGATTGCAAATGATTTGGGATCGTGGGGAAAGTGAGAGTGAAGACTCTGCTCTGGTCGGCCCAATGTGCTCATCTTAAAGCCCTCTGTGAATTGTCCCTCTTCCTAGCGGTCCAAGGCTCTGCACTGACTTAATTGTAACTTTGGGAGTTTTGCAATAGACTTCTCCACATAATGACATCCAGTCCAGCAAGCTTCCAAGAACGTTTGTTTTGGCCACCCAAGCTGAAACAACGTTTCCCCCAAAGCAAATTTCTTACAAACACAGAAAGGGCTCTTGGGATTTACGTGTAGCTGAGGGAAACTCCAATTTTTCTCAATCATTATTTTTTTTTAAAGATTTTATTTATTTATTTGACACAGCCAGCCAGCCAGAGAGAGAGGGAACACAAGCAGGGGGAGTAGGAGAGGAAGAAGCCGACTCCCAGTGGGGCAGGGAGCCCGACGTGGGGCTGGATCCCAGGACTCTGGGATCACGCCCTGAGCCAAAGGCAGACACTTAACGACTGAGCCACCCAGGTGCCCCTCAATCATTATTTAAACATATTTGTCAGCAGCTTCAGACTCATTCATGAAAAGACCAGTGACCCTGTTCTTCACACCTCTTTGCAATAATCCTAGTAATTAGAATAGACAAAACAACAAATTGTGAGAAGACGTGTTCTTTTCTGTGGTCGTATTTAGTACTTCAAGACCTGAACCCCTGCGGATGTTAGCCACCATCAAGTCTCCAGGGCGCAGCACGTGTGGGTGTCAGGCAGCAGTAATTCTGTAAATAGTCATGGTTTCTGTTTACTTTTTTAATCCATGTAACCTAGGAGCTTTCAAGGGGCAGATAGACTTTGCATCCATGTAAAAATTGAGAGACCAGGAAAAGTGTGGGAACAAAGGAAAAAGGTAGTCTTCCTAGTTGAAACCTAGGAACTTAATTCCAAACTGTTGTTGCTTTTAGATAAACTTGCCTACTACTGCAACATCAGGAGGTGAAAGGTGGCCAAGAGAGGATTATTTAGGAGACAGTTGGGTTGAGGAGAAATTCTAAGACTGTAAGAATTCACGCATATAAACCTTTATTTTGGGGCGCCTGGGTGGCGTAGTCCTTAAGCGTCTGCCTTCGGCTCAGGGCATGATTCCGGCGTTATGGGATCGAGCCCCACATCAGGCTCCTCCGCTATGAGCCTGCTTCTTCCTCTCCCACTCCCCCTGCTTGTGTTCCCTCTCTCGCTGGCTGTCTTTCTCTGTCAAATAAATAAATAAAATCTTTAAAAAAAATAAACCTTTATTTTAAGGAATGGTCTGGTTGTATACAATTCTGTGCAAATTGAGGGGGAAGGTATTCAGGGTGGATAACACTTATTTTTAAAACGTAAGTAACTACGTATCTCAAATAACCCCTTTTGGGCAAAGTAAATCACAGGTGCCTTTATGAGTATATGGTATACGTAGGATCATAGACTGTTAAATATCCTGATTTTATATGTACAGGGCAATAATCCATATACCAGAAGCTTAATGCTTATCTCAATGGAGAAGATGATACTAAGAGAAAAGGGATTTTTCTCTTTCTATATCATATGTATCTGTATGTTTGAAATTTAGCAGCAAGCAGGGCTTACCCTTTAAAAAGGCATTGGTGAAGAACCCAGACTCTAAATTCAGACTCCTGTGATTGTTAGTGATTTTTTTCCTTTTTTTTTTTAAGATTTTATTTATTTATTTATTTATTTATTTATTTATTTATTTGAGAAAGAGAGTTGCATGCTCTGCAAGCTGAGCCAGCCAGATGCCCTGATCTCACACCTCCTTAGTGAAAGCTTCCCTGACTATATTTTTCACTCTGCCAGGACCATGTAAGTGTTCTTCTTAACATGTTCTACTTGATCATTTACTATTAGTTTTCTTTATTTGTGGATCTTCTGCCAGCCTTGTGAGTGTGTTAACATCAGTGAGGGTAGGATTGATAGCGGTTTTGCATAGCCCGGCAGCACAGCTCCGGATGCCCAGGTCTAGCACGGTGTCCATCGTAGGATACAGAAAACTAATATCTGGGTCGGTACTCTTGGCTTCACGTGATTTTACGGTTGAAATGGTCATAAAGAAAGATCTTTTGGTTTGGGCAACCAAAATGGAAAAACATGCTGTAAGCAAGCCTCAGTGTAGCCTAGATTCAAGGACTTGCCAGTGTCTGTACACTGTTCTTTCTCTTTCCTTCTCTTCACCTTTTTGAAGCTCTTGTTCACAGAGCCTGTGTGATTTCAAAGTCTTCTAGTTTGCCATCTGAAGGGAAACAGAAAGTTGCCGTAGAGAAAGATGATGAGTCAAGCCCATGTCACATGCTTTAATCCTTGATAGGAGTGGGGTGTTCAGACTGTAACCCCCTGAGCCCAGGGCTGTTACCAGACAGGGAAAGAAATGTTGGGAAGTTGGAAAAATTGGGGTGCCTGGGTGGCTAAGTGGGTTAAGTGTCTGACTTAGGCTCAGGTCATGATTTCAGGATCCTGTGATCAAGCCTCACATTGGGCTCTGCGCTCAGCAGGGAGTCCACTTCTCTCTCTCTCTCTCTCTCTGCCCCCCTCTCTGTCCCTCTGCACCTTGCCTTGCTTGTGCTTCTTTGCTCTCTCTTTCTCATATAAATAAAACCTTTTCTTTTTAAAGGAAAAAATAGCTTTTTATTACACACTTAAAAAGCAATAGTTGTTTATATAGTGGTTCAGATTTTCAAAAGCTACAGTGCTTTCAAATATCTTGGGCCAGTTGCACATGATAGAAGCAAAAACTGTGGTAGCTGAGGTGTGGCTACTTTTAATGTTACCTATTTAGGTCAGTGGTGATGAATGTCAACTGTTGATAAGGCCAGCTCATTCCTCCACCTTGACAGGGAGAGCCATTGCTGAATAGAAAAATATGGACTTAACTGGTGGGGATAAAGAAGTTAGAGATGTGGGTAATTGGAATCATGCAAGAAACAAACCTATGGAAACTAGTTTTTCCATAGCAATTACTAGGAGAAAAGTGGAATGAACACCTTATACTATATTTAAAAACGTAATAATACAGAATGCTGTATACTGACTAGATTTCAATATATCCTTGTAATTTAGCAAAAGGAACTCGGGAGGCTCTCTAAAATCGGATAATATTTTCCCTGAGTTAGGTTTAAGAGAATTGGTGCAATAGGAGGCTTATCTTTCCTTCACTGTTTTTATTTTTTATCCCCTGCTACTTGACCTTCTGCATGCATGAAATTAATGAGTCTGGATGACTAGATTGAGGAACTAGTGATATTCAGCTTCTGACATTTCTAGAAATGTTATTTTTGTTTTCAGAATCAAAGATGCTTATCTTTGAATACTGTATGTGTATGCTGGAAATACTTTGGCCTTTGATCTTATATTGCATAAAATTTGGTGAGGTTTTTTTGAACTTGATAACACATAGCAAAGAATAGTTATGAAAGGGGAGGTAGACCTGGTGTTGTTCCATGAGTCATGAACGGACATGCACAGGGTCGTTAACTGACGGAGACGTTTCGCCAAGGAAAATCCTTGACTACTTTGATAGATGCAGATGATGATTAAGTATGTGACATTGTTCCCATTTATTCAGGGCTGAATCAATCAGTGCCCCAAGTCAGCCTGATGCAATGGGCTACTCTAGATGTGGTCTTCTGAATAAGACAGAGTGTTAAAATGAGGTCATGACCACTTTTCATGGTACTTTTTTTGCTTGGCTACATTCCAGCTTCGCTAATTAAAGTCTGTATTTCTAAGACCCCTTTACAGTTTTAATTGGGTATGTTATTTCTTGTGAATTGTATGGAATTGTTATTCACTGTCATAAGCAGTGGCTGTATTTCACCATAGAGGTGGTTGCATTTCATCATCGGGATCAAAGGAAGGGAAACATGAATATAACTTTTTTTAAGAGCACTTTGCAATGCTTTGAGCTCTATGGAAGAAAGCATTAAAAAGGAAAATAATGGTGTTCTTAAAATGTAAAGTATTGCTATTATCATTTTTGAAAGAAAACCTGGAGATGGAGAATGTGTTTTCTGGTGAGCTTCAGGAAAAAATTACTTTACAGTTTCAGAAAAAGGGCATAAATAGGATTATTAATTGCAAATTTAATGACAAACTTTGTTCTCTCTGAAAAGTCTCTATTATCTGTGTCTGGGGAAAATAGTTGGAACTTCTAAGCCTTTCTGAGAAGAGATTTTGTACAATACACTCGTTTCTAAGTGCTGAAAAGACTACAACTGCTTCTCAGTTTATATTAGCTAAGGTTTTATTTACAGTTAATTTTCTCTACTTTCTATACAGATTGACAGTCTATATTGAACAAATACACTCCTAGACAAGTGATAAATTTTCACATCACACTGAGCCTTTGTTTAGCCTATTTTTAGTTACCTTAATTGATTGGTGAGTCACACCTCTTGGAGGGGCGCCCCCACACACATACTCGTGAACACGTATGAAATAAGAGTCTCTTGAGCACAATAGCTGGATGGAAGGAAGGGGAAAAGTAGCTTTCTGCTACAGTGGTAAAACCAATAAAACTGTTGGCAATTTTCCATGTACTTACATTAAAATTTTAGGGTCAAGAAATTTGGTTGATCTGACAGAATAAAGTCAAATAGAATACCAGACATAGAATTAAAAAGCGAGAAATTCAAATAGATGAGATGGACATGAGGTTGTGATTTAAAAAACAGAACAGAAGAGTGATAGGTGAGAGATTAGCTATAGGTATAGCCCCAAGTTGGGTCTGTACATCCTAACAATCAACAGAAGAAAATATTTTTAAAGATACACCTGAGCTGCATAGTTCACGGTGGTGGTGGTGGTGGTTTTTTTCTTCCTAAGATAAACCCCAAATTGCTTGGCAATAGAGACCTATTTCTTGAAATCATTTGAGATTTCCTCCCTGCTTAGAGAAATGCTCTGCGATTTAACAACAAAGTACCCTCAAAAACACCCCTAGAGGAGATATGATTTTTCACTGTAAAGATCATCAGAGTAAATGTACAGAATTGTATAAAAACACAATCCAATGAACTTTTGGTCATGGCTGTCCAAGCTAACATGCAATATAACTTACGTTAGCTCTATACCTGTCTGCCTGCTAACTTCATAACTTATACTTCATCATATTGTATTATTAAATATGGCAGTGTTGACTTATCATAATGATGTTTATACAGTAACATGAGAACAGTGCTCCATGACAGAGCTGTCTCACTATGTAAACTTCATTTATGTTTATATATACAAATAGTCACATGCATGTACACACCCAGTATAAAAGAATACCTTGTAAATTTTTACCTCTGACTCCATTTTCCTTTTCTTGGTTCAACTTGTCACTTAATACTACCTTAAAAAAAAAAGTGTATGTCTGATACACACAGACACACATACATCACTCTCAGGAGCCCAGAATTGGATTAACACTAATTCTTGGTTTTTAACACGCTACCATCTTCAGTCCTTGTATGGTCCTATTCCTTCATTCAGTCCTTGATTCGCTACTCACTCAGGATGTAGTGAACCTCCCTGAACCCGACACCCTGCCCTGGATCTAAAACATTACAAATAAGTTTCACTATGTGCGCTCTATCTACCCAACCCTTGCCTTCTTCAGAGGCAGCTAGTCACTATCCTAAATTCTGTGTTTATCGTGTTGTTGCCTAAACACATGCACACGTGCACACACACACACACACACTTACATGCTTCCACAATGACTTCAATAAAAATTTTAAACTTTATAAAAAGTCTTTATGATGAATGCAGTCATCTGCAGCCTGCTTCACTCAAGTATAGTCTAACCATATTGTTGCAGGCGTCTGTGGTTACCTACACTGTAATATTTTATAGTATAAATAAACCATTTTCCTCTCTTTTCCTGTGCATGGCAGGTTCTAATTTTTTACCATGAAACATATTACTGCACACATTTCTGTGTATATCTCCTGATGCAAACATATAAGAGTTTCTCTTCAGTAAGTCCCTAGGAATAGAATTACTGGGTCCTAAGTCATGTTCAACTTAACAAGGCAAAACGCCCTTCAATTTACCTTCCTACCAGGCATATTTAAGATAGTCTTTCAGCCCACGTCGTCTCTAATAGTATTATACAACTTCCTAATATTTGCCAAACAAATGAGTGTAAAATGGTGTTTAACTTTGGTGACATTTTATTATGTATTGCTTAATAATGTATACTCTGTTTTCTTTTACCAGAATATAATCTTCATAAAGCCTGGTACTCTGTCTTCTTATTTTATTCCCAGAACCTGTTATAGTGCCTAGCACACAGATATGCTCAATGAATAATTATAAAGTGAGTTTTTATGAAGTTACGAAATATGAATTATAAAATTGATCTTTGGTACCATATTTATATATGAGAAAATACACATACAATTAGGGTCTATAGTAAAATTTTTAAATTAAGTATTTGTGACAAAAGTAATCACAGTCTACTTATTCACCTTTCTGAACAGGAAGGCTATTATTTAAATGAAAAATTGTAAGTGACATTGCTAAGATTTAAAAGGGAATTTTCCCACTAATAACCACGAAGATCTTTCCAAAACACAAACACACCCATTAAATCAATGAAGAAGGTATTAGCTCATGGTTGGTTCTCCAAAGACCTAGAATAGCTGCCTTGCAACACAAGCTATTTTAATACCTATTTACATAATGATTTAAAGGCGTCTCAGAGTGTTACAGGACTCATTTATCCTTACAGACAGAAGTTTATATTAAACACCTTATCAGAACTGATTTTTTCTTTAATTTTCTCATCTAGGAGTTTTAATTTCATTAATAGAGAACACAATGTTGGTAAATAAATTTTGGTAAGATTTGAATGTAGATTGTCTGGGGCAGCGATTTTCAAAGTACAGTTTAAAGAACTGTGAAACTCTCTCAGACCTTTTCATGGGGCTTAGAAGTCCCTTTCTTTCTCAACTATGTATCTTTGTGAGGCCAGATTTTTTTTCATATACTATATTTAAAGTAACCAAGGCAACAGATTGAATGCCAAAGTAGATACGAGAATCTAATGGTCTTTTATAAGCCTGAAATTAAAAAAAAAATGCCACTTTATTTACTATTTGTTTTGGAAACTATAATTTCTGTAAAAACACTTTCTTAAATTTTAATGAGTTTGTTTTAAAATACTCAAAATATCTCCATTTTAATAGCTAATGTAGTTAGCATTGATAGATGAAACCTATCTAAACAAAAGCTCTTTGCAAGTCTCAATATTTAAGAATTTTAATGAGTCCTAGTAGCAAAATGTTAGAGAACTGTTGCTTTTGGGGAGAAACCTATTTTTAATACATAATGATAAACACACAAAAATGTGCTTATATTTAATAAAAGAGTCATTGACATAATCATTCGTTAAACATTTATTGAACTCTTATTAAATGTCAGATACAGTGCTAATCTCTTGGGATACAATGATGAAAATTGAATGTATAATCCTTTCCCTTGTAGAGTTTGGCCTTAGCTGACAGTTACAAAGTAATGGAAGAGCTGCGGCTTCACAGAAGAAGAGTTTTGTCAATATTGTTATTTAAGTTATAATATTGGTATTATGGAAAAATAACTACTGAGTACAGGCACACCTCAGAGACATTGTGGGTTCTGTTCCAAACCGCTGCAATAAAATGAGTCAAATGAATCTTTCCATTCTCCAGTGCAATAAAAAGTTAAGACCACAGATCGCCACAACAAATATATTAATAATGAAAAAGTTTGAAATGTTTTAAGAGTCACCAAAATGGGATACAGGGTGAAGTGAAGTGAACAAATGATGCTGAGGAAAAATGAAGCTAGTAGACTTCAGGCGAGGTTGTCACAAACCTTTGGTTTGTTAAAAACAAAACAAAAGCAGAAACAGTATATGTGAGCAGGATGCAGTGAAGTGCAGCAGCCGAGGTGTGCCTGTGAAGTGGGCCAGGTTAGCGTTTGTTGCTTAAAACGTATGCTTATGGTTTGCAGCACCTGGGTGGCTCAGTGGGTTAAGGAGCCGACTCTTGATTTCAGCTCAGGTCATGATCTCAGGGTCATGGGATCCCCCCCCCCCCACTCAGCAGGGAGTTTGCTTCAGAATTGTCTCTCCTTCTCGCTGCCCCCATCCCCACACTTTTGTGCTTGTTCTTTCTCTCGCTCTCTCCCTAAAATAAATATAAAATTCTTAAAAAAAAGTATGCTCATGTTTCAATTCCGCTTACACATACACATATAAGTTATATAAAAAAATTTTAAATTGGAAACAATGTTGAAAAGCAATAATTTAAAATATGCATTAAAGTAAATGGATGTGGAGTGGAGAGGCACATAATTTAGAGACCGTTTCAAAAGATTGCATGTGAACAAACAATATGCAAAAAGGCCCATTTTGTTTAGGTTAGATGTATAATGAATGTATTTTCCATAGGTATAGAGTCAAATGTACTTCTCAGTTATTAATGTTTTTGATAGACTTAGTTCTTTAAAAAAGGATATTAAAAATATATTAAAAACTGTAATGGCATTATGCCCCTATGTCAGAATATACTTTCTTGGGGGGCGCCTGGGTGGCGCAGTTGTTAAGCATCTGCCTTCGGCTCAGGGCGTGATCCCGGCGTTATGGGATCGAGCCCCACATCAGGCTCCTCTGCTATGAGCCTGCTTCTTCTTCTCCCACTCCCTCTGCTTGTGTTCCCTCTCTCGCTGTCTGTCTCTCTCTGTCAAATATATAAATTTAAAAAAAAATCTTAAAAAAAAAAGAATATACTTTCTTGGGCAAAACTTTTCTGAACATAAAGACATGTATAAAATATTTCTAAGTTATTTCTAAAGCTATAAAACACCAACTTCGATAAGGAAAATAAACCACATATAATGAAAACAACCGGCTAGAAAAATATTCATTTAATTATTTTCTTCGACGATGAAATAAAATATATGTGCCAAGCTTTATAAGCCTGGGCACAATATATTCTTCGTATGCTCTGATATCTCTATAATGCTACAGGTTCCTAAGGACACAATCTACAGTGAACTGCATGTCTGCCATAAATTGATAGGGTTTTAGAATCCTGAGGTGAAACCAGAGGAAGCTGTAATGCTCACTTCATTATCCTGTTGCCATCTTGGATTTTACATGCTGTTTTATATATTGATTTGGTCCATTTTTACCTTATTGATATAGGCTCTTATACCAAATGCTTCTACTCATTCTGCTTAGCTATCCTCCTAGGTATTTTTAACTAGACGTAAAGGTGGTTGCAATGCATTGTCTAATTACGTTTATAATTTCTTTTATGACTGACATCCTTCACTGGGTAAGAAAGTGTAACCACAGGCCCACCATTAATGTTTCTTAAATCATCTCTATAGCAAAGAGGAAAAACGTGCTCTCAGCATTATGTTTGGAATGCTAAGGTATGGCTTTATGCATTTAAAACTATATTGGCAGGTTCATGCTATTTTATGATACACTTGGCTTTCTAGCTTCTTCTTGTTCACTGCAGTGATTGGCTTGTTCCGTGGTGCCCACCCCCTTTCTGTCTGGTCTAGTGCCTGAGCCAAGCACCGTGGGCACCCATGGGGTGAACTTGGCAACTGTGAGACCCAGATGCTGAGCTCTAGTATGTAATTTTCCAGCAACAGCATCTGGGTGTTTGGTTGGCCTTTTATGTGGCTTATGTTGTCTGTCATGGTAGCTGTAGAAAGTCTGCAAACCTGGCACAAGATTTATCTCCTCATCTGCGGGCCTGTCTTGTCTGTACAAAATGTCATTTCCTATCGATGCTTATTTGGTGTTGTACAGTTAACCTCAGCGATACATCTGGATAAGGAACAGAAAGAAATTTCCTGGCAGTCACCGACACATTTAACCTTTGCACATCTTTGCCTTCTAACTTCCCTGCCCAATCACACGCTAAATATTTTCTACTTAGATTCTGTGGTTGTATGTTCACTCTTTGTCCCCATTTCTATTGTGAATCAGAAAGTGTAATAAAATGATTCAGCGGTTGGCACATGTGTGCAGAAGCCGTTTCTCGGTGATTGGGCCCCTAGGGCTCTCGGCTTCTCTCGGTTTCAAGTTCTAATTTTAGAACTGGACTATGAAAATCCAATTCATATCTCCTATGCCATATTCAGTGTTGAAATAAAAGAACAAGATTATTAAAGTTTAAATAGGGGAGGTCTTTTAATCAGGGTTTTAACACCACACGGATGTCTGTCTTTCACACAGTACTTCGGCAAATATCAAATACTTTGCCATTTTGTGTCTCCACAACCTAAGATCCTATCATTTGAAAAGATGGTATGTTTTTCCTTTTCATCTTCCTGGTTTGATCTCAAGGAATTAAAAAAACAAACAACTTACCCTTTAATAAGAATTTGTAAGTTTGCAGTTCATTGGGGAATAGTTTCTTACTATATTCAAATTTACATAGTTTTGTTTCTATTAAACCAGTAAAATGAATGAAACTGAAATATTAATAGCCATCAGAATTTTTTGTAAATTTAAGTTTGAAAAGAGAAAAAATATTATTAAATTGTGACAACTGGATTTATTTTCCCTACAATCTAACTTAATAAAGAGCAAAAATAATGTAGGCGCACAGTTGTCCTTGATGTGAAAACATAACTCCCTATATGGTAAGATATGTGACATCTTTCCTACTGACAAGTGCTTACAGTCCTGTTCATTAATTTTATCACTAACATAAACTTTTAATATGCATATGATCAGAATATAGGACTTCCAGGGCAGCTTAAAGTGACTGTAACCTGTAATTACTGTTCCTGTACTTGATTATAATAATCTGATTGCAATTATTCAGTGATTTTAATACAAGCCTCAAGCTACATAACAATAATTCAAGTTCAGTGATTGGGAACATGTTTCTGTTTGGCTGTGAAATGATGTTTTAATCCGTAGTGATTCAAAGATCTGAACTATACTTCAGGTAATTAAAGCACATTTATATTGTCAGGTAGAGTAACCTTATTTTGAAATAGATTAATTAATGCAAAAATTTCATATAAGTCAAAATATATCATTACCATGTATTTAAGGAAATGTAATAAAGCAAAGATTCTTTTGGCTGGATAACTCGACCTCTATGACTATGTATCCAAAAATGGGAAATGGAGATGGAGGGAGGAGACAAGCGGGAGACAGTTAAAGGATCTGTCAGGTACAGCACATTAATGCTACTCTAAATAGAAATAGTGAATTATGGTGCTTGAAAGGCTTAAAAGTCAATTAACAGGTATCTATTCTATAGAATAGTTTCTAGAATTACCAAAAATGAAGAATAAAAAATGTAGTACCAAAAAATTAGGTGCAGGAATGATTTCAAAATAGAGGAGGCAAGAATAAATGGCAAGAATAGAAACATCCCTTGACCAAATACTTTAAAGAAAGCTTCTTTAGAAAAGAAGGAATCTTCGGAGAGAAAAAGGTATTGCATACTAGATCTGTGATGATATGCTGACTTCTTACTTTGGTATTTGCTTCTTTTTTTTTTTTTTAAAGAGTATTAACAAGCAGTAAATCTTTACTCTAAAACAATAAATAGGGAATACCAAATAATGCTTCCAGACACTTCAACTTAATCTAATGGTAAAGTTCAAAATGAGAGGTATACAGAGCTATAAGAGAGGGATAGTAGTTTGAAGATACTACTCTGAACTAGAATGTCAAAATTACTGGACCGCCTGAAGGGATAGACAAGGCAGACCCAATAGACTTCCTTGAAAAATGGATCCCTAAGGCTCTTCAACTCAATCTAACGAGCGACCCAATTTTCTTCTAGAGGTGCTTAAGAATTCCAGGAAACAAAGAAGCAAGGAGACAAAGCATAATCGTGATTTTTTTTAAAAGTCCCCAACTGGAGAAATAAAGAATGAATTATCTGTATGTGTACCATATGAGGTACCCAATACAAAAAAATATACATACCCTTTCTGACATGAGAACCACATTCAGGTGAAGGACCTGGAAAATATTTTTCATGCTGGTTGATTTAAAAAAACTGTATTATAACTGGGGAAATGAGGGTAAAATGTTTATCTGTAGATTAATTATAGCATGCAAAGTGTGAGATGAAGTCAATAGAAGGGGTCTGTTCAAGAGTAAGTTCCCAAGGACAGCTCCTAAAGGAAGGCAACATTTCTGAAAGACTGACCGCAATGAACTTGCAGTGCTTTTTCACAGCACAGGAGGGATTTGGCTTATGATCACCAGGCGCCCTTGGCAGTGTTTTTGAACCACTTTCCCAAGTGAATTTACTCCCTTTTCCTTCCCAGTGTATTCCTGAAGAATGTTCTTTACCAGACTTAAAATCTTAGTCTAATGTCAAACCATCTCTTGATTTAGGAGAAAAAAATGTAGAGACTTACAGCATGGTATTTGACCAGTGAATTCTTTATAAGGTTATATACCTTGCCTGGTTTGAAGGGTTGGGAGTGGTCAGAGGAAAAACCATTTTTATTTCTCAAGCTATTTTCTTTTGCTCTAACTGGGCAGGGGAGGAGGACACTTGGAATAGCGAAAAATACCCATAAGTTTGAGAAATGTAAAAAAGCTTTAAGAAAATTATTCCATAGGCATGGTATTGAATATAAATCTCTTTACCCATGTGGATACTGTTTGTTTTCTTGCCGCATACATGATACAGAGATTTCTAGTATCTATATATTAAAAGATTCTACAGAGCTGGATAGAATATTTCAGGCAATGCAAGTAGCCTATCTTTGAGTTATGTTTGAAACCTAAAAATATAAAATATTTTCCAATTTTGAGAATATATGAATAGTGTAGAAATGAAGAAATATATGGAGTCATTTTCATGCTTTATGATCTGTAATTCTTTCTTAAAAAAATTTTAAAAGATTTTACATGAGAGAGAGAGAGAGCAAGCACGAGTTGGGGGTAGGGGCAGAGGGAGAGGGAGATGCAAACTCCCTGCTATGTAGGGAGCCTGATGCGGGGCTCAATCCCAGGACTCAGGGATCATGACCTGAGCTGAAGACCGACACTTAACTGACTGAGCACCCAGGCACCCAGACCTGTAATTTCTTTTAATTTCCTATATTTGTCATTGTTTATTGTTTTTTAAAGCCAACTCAAAATAATTTTTCTAAGTTCTAGAGAAAGAAAGTAATGATTTATTTCATTAACAGGTTTATGTAGTTTACACCTCAAAGATGATTGCACCTCAAACTAAAGCCGTCCCTTAGCTACTATATGAAGCTAAGGAAGGATTTAAATGCTTCATGGTAAACTTTTAAATTATGCAATCACAAAGTAAGTGCGGACATTCTTCATTATCCTGGAGGCCTCGGCATATTGTTGTATGATAGGCATATATATATATAGTAACCATCAGTTCTGAACTATCAGTTCCACGGTTCTTATTCTGTGTAAATATGGCCCACTGATGATTGAAGATCAACTTCGTTGAGTTGGTGGCAAATTTGTGGTTATATTCCATGGAAAGGTAAGTGTTACCTCAAGATATGTACAATACACCTTAGACAACTATTTAGGAAGTTGGTGCAAATATAATCCCAGCACATGAAAATTGAACTTGTTTATAGAAGCATATTCCATAATCAAACGATTCAGTTTTAGAAGAGCGCTAAGTATCAAATAATAGAACATTCGTATTTGAAGTTGAGGTGCTCTGGTCCAAAAACACGAAGCAAATTCCTAAGGTTACGTTTTCGGTCAGTGGCAAAACCAAGGAAACCATGTTTCCTGACTTCATGGGATACTTTCCAATTCCTTATTCATATTTCAACACTAAATGAATTATTCTAAAATGTGTATGTTATGTTGTACTCAAAGCATATGAAAGACACTAATAGGGATGAATCAAACTAACAAATTATTCTAATTTGTGTTTTCCTAAAAATAATTCACATATGAAACATAGAATTTTAATATATATATTAAAAAATTAATTCCTCTGAGTTGTTTACTCTAATTCTTCAGTTAATTACAAAGTAAAACTCAGAGAAATTATGTAATCTTCCCTTATCTTTGCACATTCCTCTTGGCTAGATAACACAAAGCAGAAAGTTTCCACAATTATAATACTCTCTTAACACGTTTGTGAGAATAAAATGTTCTTAAATGGAAAATCTATAATTTATCCAGAACTGTTGCTTTACGATACTCTCAGGAAGGCCAACACTTGTAACTAAAAAACAATAGAAGTCTGGTCTCAGCACCTTTCTTTTAATGTACGAACAAGCTGTGAGTACTCTATTAATCTTAGCCATTTTTTCCTCATCCCACTTCAATAGACTGGTTTTTATTCATCTAAAGTGGTTTCAATTTCCAATAGTGCATCAAAGTCAATAAAAGAAACGGATATACTGCACCTACTTTTAAATCTCCGGAGATTTTTTTCCAAATCATTAACCAAGGTGAGCGTCTTACCACTGCTTCCACAATCGCTTTTGCGTAATGACACTTGGTTAATATCTAGCAGAAGGATGTTTCTATCATCATAATAAACCATTGGTCCCAACTGTATATCATGTAGGAAACCACACTTTCACTGACCACGGCCACCACAAGCTCACATTGTAACTTCCATTTTCTGTGTAAGCAGTAGTTGATTAGAGACTGATCCATTAGCACCTGTAGCTCTAAAGTTCAAATGACTATCTCTATCCTAACCTGTATATGGTAATCTTAACAACGGTGGTGCAACTGTATGCTTAAGTCTGTTTTACGAAATTAGGGTAATTGATTTCGATAGCCAGACATGTCCGGTCCTGGGTAAAAGTCAAAAGACCTAAATTATAACCCCAGTTAAGGTTCTAGAGAAGTGACTTACCTTCAGTATGGCAAGTTTCATTGATTTTTGTTTTTTGGGTTTTTTTTTTTTATCCATATAATGGACATAAATGTACCTCCAAGAGTTTGGTGGTAAATTATCTGTAATCAAGTTGTAAATGTTCAAACTATGTATGAAGTTAAGTATTGGATGTATTGTGGGTTGAGTATGAGTTTAAAAATGCTACAGAAATATTGAATGGAGAGCATGTTAATTCATAAAGGTGACATTTCATCTTTCAAAGAAGGTTCAGTTTTTTTTTTTCTCTTAGCAACACTATTTTTTCCAGGCTTGACTGTAAGGTGAATGCTTTTTGAAGAATACCAATATCTATCTGCTTTTTAGAAACTGAGCCTTCCATTGGCTTGCGTAGCCAATAGGTATCAGAACAGTTACTAAAAAAAAGGAAGAACACCTTCACAGTTTAGGACAGTGGTTCTCAAAGTGTGTTTGCTTAACCAACAGCATAAATGGGATCTGAAAACATACTAGAAACAGAACTTCTTGAACCTAGCCCTAAACATACTGAATCAGAAATTGTGTGGGTGGGGCCCGTCATCTGTTTTTATTAGCTCTCCATTCTGACAACTTTGAAGAGCATTAGTTTAAAAAAATATTTCAGGCTTTGTGGATCATTTGGTTTCTAAAGCAATCATAACAACCCATCAATGAGTAGACACAGCTATATTACAATAAAACTTTATTTAAAAAAAGTGACTGGTTGAATTTGGCCTGTAGACTGTAGTTTGCCAACTCGTAGTTTAAAGAAACTTTTTTTTTTAAATAGTTCTCTCCATCTGTTAGTTGACCCTTATTAGAACCTAAAGTCCTATTAGGCTACCAAAATACATCTAGAAATGTGATATAAAGGGAGAAGAGGATGAATAAAGACCTGGAAATAATGAGGGCAAAACTGTGGAAAAGATCATAAGGAGTGGACATTGTGAGTTTGTAGGAAGAGCAATAGCTGACTTGGTACTGGTTGGTTTGATCTGAGAGTGGTGATGCATTGATGTGAACAGTATTGTACATGTAATGGTAATATTTGTGGAAATTTCAGGCTGTGATACCTGGAATTCCCTAAATAGACATAGAAAACCATAGTTCTGTAAAATATATTTCACATTTACTGTAGAACTACTAATTGAATGGTTTTCTATTTAGAGATAAACTTTGAATCATTACTTAGATTTAAGCATTGACTCCTGTGGCCATTTGAGGTAATGTCCGTCTTTGTTTTTATTTCCTTAAAAAAATAAAGAGCAAAAAAGATAATGTAAAAAAAAATACGCAAATAATGATTTACAGTCACCTTTAAAAATATCTATATCTATATGTATATAGATATAGATACCATCTTAAAGTTACCTGAAGACCATTTACAGTCACATTGCTTAACCAGTAATAACTAACGGGTCCTTCCTTTGTCCCTTTATATAGACGAAGGAACTCATGCCCGGTTATATCACAGAGGTAAAGCATGGTAAAATATAGAAAAGAAATGGTTTCCAGACATTGACCATGCTCAATACTATGCATTTTAGAAAGTACATTTTCAAACACCTTACTTGTACCTTGGGGGATGGGCCATGTAATGTTGAGAAAATGGTCAAGAATAAAAATTTTCAGACTAATAATAGCAACGACAACANTTTTTTTTTTTTTTTTTTTTTTTTTTTTTTTTCCTTTTTTTTTTTTTTTTTTTGAGGAAGAGGCACAGGTGTGTTTTGGGTCAGGGATAGAGTGAGATCTCAAATATTTCAAGTTGAAATGATAATGCATCATAACCTTAACACCAGAATACATACACACTTGAAAAAGTAATCCCTAGTACCAATTACATTTATTAATGCAACCTTAACAGATTATAAAGAAATTTAATTATACTTTATGTTATTTAAATGCAAAAATAGGTTTTGCTAGAGAACTTAAAAGAAATAGAAGGTAGGAAAATAAACCTGCATAATTTCCTCAGTGATTAAGTGATTTTAGCTTGCCATGTAAAGTCATTAGATCACCATTAAAATTATCCCCAGAGACAATATTTAAAGTTTTGTATTATATGCAAAGAGAGTTTGATGGTAAATCCTGTGAAGTATAAACTGAACATATTTAAAAACAGTTAAGCACCACTATGTTGGATTGAAATATACTTTTATAATACTTAAAAACTTGTAAAATGATAGTATATAACTTCATTTTTGATGGACTATGCAATTTTGAAGTAAGTTCCTTAAAACAGTGAAGATGGAAACCCTTAGGAAATTCAAAACCCTAAAATTATTTCTATATTGCAGAATTCAAACCTATGAGTATCCGTATGAGCTTAGTGTATATTTGCAGAAAAGGAACCCAATTTTGAGCTATAATATTAGATAATGTGTAAGGTAAATGAAATATCATGGGTATAGTCATTGTTATCATTAGGATGAAATTATTAAGTCACATCAAACAGTATACCAGTGATAAATACATACCTGAAATAAAGTGAGGTGTCCTTTGCAAAGATAATTGATGGGAAGAATCTTAAAGTAGAATTATAAGCTCTAAATTAACTTGAGTCCAAACATTACAACCAGGAAGTAAAATGAATCAACCATGGTCATTTTGCACAGCCTCTGGCCTTGTTTAGCAACAATTTTGAGTCATGTTTTACCTTAAAGAACATGACAAGGTCACAAATGAAATTCTGGAACTCATCCAGGTTTAGTGTTTGTAACATGCAACAGATATTCTTAAAATTTGGGAACAAGAAATTGGAATTCCTACGAATTCTTGATTGTTCAAATCCCAAATTATTCTATGTTTTTATAACATTTTATTCTTGTTTTTAAGTATTAATGACTGAACAAAATAATCACATTTAACATTTTTATGTGGTAGGGTTAGAAGTTTGAGAACTATTTTATGAAATAAACAATGAATAACAAACGCACATATTATTACACACCAAAATACTGTGACAAGATTGGGTATTTCAATGAACTACAAAAATTGTATTTATTAGAGCTACTTCGTAATAGGTAACACTAAAGGAGGAGAAATAGTATAAAATTATGCCAAATAAAATCATTTAAAACATTGAAAATATTAATTCAAATACTTCTTCTAAGTTACCATTCTTAATTTTACTTATTTTATTTATTTTAAGATTTTATTTATTTATTTGACAGACCCAGGCACCCCCATTCTTAATTTTAAAACACAAATTGGTATTTGCTTCCTGATAAATATTCCAGATGTAGAAAAATTGACGTCCCGTTGACATTGGTTGAGTAGTTACAAGTGCTTACAAAAGCATTTTCAACTTGGGCATTCAAGTATGTGTTGCTTCATGTAAGTTTATGGATCATTTTTTTTTCTGCTTTAATATTGATTTTGCTTTTGAAATTTATTTTGCTTGCATTGACTTTTTTTAAGGTCAGTTTCGGATTTCACATTGGAAATCTCATAATGTTGTCTTCTTTTTGAATTTCTTCTAGAATGTTTTAAAGAACCATAGTCTATAGAAACTCCTGAAATATAGCAGTCAACATTATTAAATAGAAAATACAATGATTTTATTTTTTTAAACATTGTCAAGTTGAACAGCAGTACATGCGTCAATTGCCAATTTAATAATTTACTTCCAAATTTGTTTCCTGGAACACCACTCATAGTGTTTGTATAAAGTATACAATGTATAAACTTATTAATATTTTATTTTAAACAACAACTTGTTGTAAGCAGCTCACAGAGCCAAGAACAAACACTTAAAACATGGCAATGAGTGCAATCAAGATTGACTGATTATGTCATGACTACCTCTGGCTTATGTGATCTTGTTCTGGTTCCAGGAAATGTCCACCTTGACATTTGACCCTGAGTGTCAGGGTGTCTTTATCTTAACTTGATGTCAGTGGATTCTTTCAAAACTTACTGTCTCTGTATTGATTTTTAAGACCTAATCCTCACAGAATATGTTTTTGGTTTTTCCCCCAATTCCTCAATTGATAATTCTTAAATATTCAAAAACTTAAATTTCCCAAAAGACACTGGGAAGAAATTGCCATGTGAGGACAGTATTCAGGTCAATTGTGTTAGTCATATTTATTGTACTCCTGTCTTAGTATTTCTGACAGCAGGTTTTCAAACTTACGTCCCACAGAGCAAGAGAAACGGCATTGATAGGATCCCTGTACTTACTAATGCAAAATAAAGCACCAGTCACCGTTAGAAAATTACCCCCAGATATTAGCTTCAAAAGTAACAGCTGTCCAATAACCTACTGGCATATTATTTGGGGAAAAGAGTAATTTGTTCATGAAAAAGTACACAAGTCATTGAGATGGGGAGATAAATGGGTCAATAGTGACAGACTCTGCAAACAAAAGTTATATCCAGTAAGTAAGGAAGTGATTCTAACAGTTTACAATAGAAAACATGTGATTCCTTTTATTTTGAAACTAACTCCGTTAACCAGCATGTCAAGTCATGATTTATGTGTGCGAAAGACAAAATACACTGTGAATGATGAAACTGGTGCCAAGAAGCATAATTTAAGAGGAATGCAAATTCCTTTCATTTCTACAACCATCCCCTGCAGAGGGTGTGTGTGTGTGTCTGAAGTTGGTAAGTTGGTAAATGCTTTGCTGACCTAATTTTATTAAAATAATAAAGTTTTATTAAACAATTATGTAATTTGCTTGGCTTTGGATTTATTTAGAAAGGATAGGGCATTTGTTTTTCTCTTTGTAGCTATAATTTGGCCTCAAGTTAAATGATACTTAATATTGTTCCTAAAATGTATGAACATCAAGAAAATGAGCAAATAACCCTTTAAAGGAGGCCTGTCAAAATGAGAAAGACAAATGCAGAACAGGGGTCCTAGAAAATGATCTAAGCTTTGTTTATTCTTTTGTGTGCTGTATGATAGTGAAAATACTGTTTAAATGTTTTTTTCATTTAGAATCAACAACATTGATAACACACTTTGCTCTTAGAAAATAAATAGTTAGGTTTGAACAAATACCCACACACTTGACTCTTTGATCTGTATGACTGAAGATTCCAGAGGTGATTCAATGATTAATACTGTCATTTGGCATATTTTTCTCTAAGAATTCCTCAAGTTTTTGGTGAAGGCTGAATTTAGTTACCATGCCCTTAGCATATGTTCTTTTGAAGAGCAGCTGTTCTACAGCTTTGTGAAGCAAAAAGCATTAAGACTAATATGGGATCTAAAGCAAGCACAGGGGTGGTCAAATGGTCGGTTATATGTCAATTACAGCACGTTGGGCAATCTTCCAGTCCATCAGCTCTACAGTGCCCATTAAAGCAAGCATCAATAAGAAACATGCCTCACTTGACAGCTATAGGCTTTAGCTTAAATTGTGTAAATACTGAGAAAGATTCATGGAGTCAAATTTTGATTTTAAAAAGATAGCATTTGAGAAAACAAGGAATTTTTTTTATGTAGCATGGTCTGCTTTAAGCGAGTCAAGGCTTGGGCTCACCAATCACAGGCATCTCAAAATGATTAATTTTATTAAATATTAAGGTAGTTCATTCGGCTTAGAAATAACCTTTGTTTCCTCCTTCTGTAAATGCTATGGCTCTTAGCTAGTTAGGTAATATGACATTTAGGCAAAAGTGTTAAATTTGTCAATCTAATTAAGATCAAAATGAAAAAGAATAATAGCTGTTTCATCTGCTACCTGTACTTGGAGAAGCTATGAAAAACTAGCATTGAGTAAATGAAGCTACAGTATTACTTTTTTTTTTTTTAAGATTTTATTTATTCACTTGACAGAGATAGAGACAGCCAGAGAGAGAGGGAACCCAAGCAGGGGGAGTGGGAGAGGAAGAAGCAAGATCATAGCAGAGGAGCCTGATGTGGGGCTCGATCCCACAACTCCGGGATCACGCCCTGAGCCCAAGGCAGACGCTTAACTGCTGTGCCACCCAGGCGCCCCCAACAGTGCTACTTTTTAAATAGTTATAGATATGTAGACAAGTATATATACACATAAATGTATGTGTATTTACAGACATAGTCATACAGATTTACATATGTACATATACATGTATAGCTTAGGAAAGTTAATAGAAAGTTGGATTGCATTTTTTGAATTAAACAACAAAGGGCAACTTTTATATTTTACAATGACAGTTCTTACTTTATTCTTAAATCAAGTGTAAAGCAGTTTACCAACTTTGCAGACTTGTACTCTGTCGAGATAGCTAACGAGTTGCCACACAGTGGCAACCCACTAGAACGTTCTCAACTATAGTGATGAGGGATTTGTGGATGAGACCGTCTTACAACATTTTTTATCTAATCGAAAATTGACTCCAATTAATATTTCCTCTAAGGCAAGAGAGAGATTCCACTGAGACATGTACCTTCCTTTACTCAAAGGTAATTATCAAGCTCCAGGAATGATTGGTTTAATAAAATTTCTAGTGATCATATACAATGCATAATATAAATCAGAAGACTGAGCATTCCTATAAATACTACCACTACTTTATGACACACAGCTATCCTGTTCTCAGGTTTACCTACAATGCATGCCTCAGTTAATCATTTTACAAATATTCAGCTGTAGGGTTTTTGTCTTTTAAAAAATCTTTTGGGAAAATGTGTACAAGCATACGTATGTATAGACTGAAATCGGTGACAAGCCACAAATTATTAAGTAGAATGAAAGATTTTACCATAAATGTTTATATGCAAATACAGCGTACAGTTTTGTAACTTTCTTTGTTGAGTTTTTCATTAAAGTAATTTGATTTCTGAAATTCTTCTCTATTTAGAAGCACTGGAAAGAACACTTGACCTACTGGGAGAGATATTAAAATAGATTCCTATCTGGAGAGAAAATAGAAGGGAATAGTTTCTATTCATACTAATCCTGAAAATGTTCCAGGTCACTGACCCACACTGATAGGGTGTACATTAAACTCCACCTATCGTTTCATGATACATTTAATTTCTGGATACTAAATCTTAAAACGTTCCCGTTGTAACCTAATACATTGTTTTTTCATCTTTCAAGGGGAAAGAAGATACCATGCAATTCAAATTCTTTGCTCACAAAAATAGAAATATTGGACAATGTGTATGGCTTAATACTTATGCCAAATTTTAAATATCTAAGTGGAATTAAAGATAATGTTAAATCTCTGCAGCTAGCCTTGCCTTAGAAGCAAGAGAAAATAAATGCATTTTATTTTTACGGGCTTGGTAACGTTCCCGAAAATGTTTAGGCTAGAGACAATGAAAAGACTTAAAAGTAAGTTGTTCTTTTTTTCCTTAATCACTTTTTGCCATTAACCACTGTACATGTGTACTCTGAGGTGCTGTGTAGAAGTGTTTCAGGCAAAGATCTGTAATGAAGACTGAATTGAAAAGAATTGTGTATTTTCATTTATTAACTTAGGTATTGTGATTTGGGGAAATGAGTATTTCAAATCTTTTTAGAACTTTAATGAGCACATTTTAAGAGATTAGTAATGCCTCTTCAACTCACCCGACTTCTCAACCCTGCTAAGGGAATCGCATGAGCACTTGACCTCAGTAAGATTTTAAGAAGAAAAACAAACTTCATAAAATTTAATCACATTAGTTGAAAGCTGGAAGGATGTTTTAATGCTTCTCCTAAGCCACCAAGTTCCATTACCTGAATCCTATCAACATAATCCTTTCTGAGGAAGAAAAGAATGAATCAAATGGAAAAGATTTGTAATTGAATTATCTTCAGTCTCAGGGCCAATTAGAAACATTTTTTATCAGCGCACCTAGATATAACCTTGACTGTTTCTAATTAGTCCATCCACTCAGATAAGAAGAAATGCAAGAACATTTTTACAGGGTTGTAAATTGAAGAGTTCATGTTGTTGATAGCATTTGTATTACCCACGTATGAATAGATGGGGAGAGAAGAAGGAAAGAAGTGCATTTATAATAGGGTGAAGTGTTAGGACATAAAGTATTTCCATTAGTGAGTAAAGAAGGTCATTCTTTTGCACAGGAAGAATTATTATTCTATTGCTGCCCATGTTATATCCTTTTCAAGATGTTGCCAGGTTTTAGCCAGTTGTGCTGTTTGATGAAAAATGAGTGTGGTAAGTAGTTTGTATTAAAGTGAAACTATCAGCACAATACAAATTTTTGGCATGATTTTCCATAGAACAGATGATATTAAAAACTGGAGACTGGGAGTGATGGAATACATGCATTTCTAACTGAGTTCTGAGTAGTTAAAACATTTTTAAATGTCAAAGTCCACTTCAGAAGTGAAATTGAATTCAAAAGGAAGCATGCTCAATTCTCCTTTCTGTTATTCTGTGTTAAGGAGTATAACATTCCCGTTATTTCTTGGGAAGTTTGATAAATGAACACCTTGACTTCTCCTGAAAAGGGGGTATTATGGAATTAAGTGGGAAATGATCACTGTTGCATGGATTATTGCCTGAGTGTGGGATGGATTATTTTTATTTGATCTTTTCCCCAAATAATATGCATTTCATAGCTCTGGGTTTAAAAAAGTAATGAGTTAAAGAGGAGCTCTCTGAACAGAAGTTTTCCTTGTGCAAATAAGAAAGGCAATGGTCTGATAATAATACATTCAACCTATTTTTACAATTAGTGAAAGTTGGTTTTTTTTTAATTTCACCTGAACTTACTTTGAAAAATTTCTTTAATGTAATTATTTGGGACCTCCCCCCCCCATTCAACAGTTTTCATCCAAGTATTTTGTGCTGCTTTTCTAACAGAGGAATTGTGAATGGCTTTAAAGCAAACTTTATGTACCCGACGAGTAAAGTTCTAGTTTCTCCACTGCATACCAATTACTGGGTAGTCACTAGAGACGAGCCACTTAATATAGATGATGCATGGGCTAAAAAAAATAAGACGTGGTCACTACAGTCAGGCAGCTTTTGCTCTAGGCACACTGCATTTCCAATTTAATGGTGAAAATAAAGATTGACTTGATTTAGGAAGATCTTTAACTTTCGAAGTTAGTTACAAAGCTGGAAAGAAGGTAGTCTTAGTGTGAAACACACCACCTGTAATTTCTAGCTGTAACTTAGAAGGGTTATTCGAAGCATAAGATTTTTACCGTTTATCACTTTTGACTTTATATAAATTAAATTAATGGAATTACCAAAGCTAAAACAAAGAATTATTAACTCTACTCAGTACCTATTTTTATTTACCTATCTTTTGATACTGTTAGTAACTATAGTAATAAAGGGGGGTGTCATTTTTGCTAGCTCTGCCTATAGATAATAGAGTATGCTACCTCGAGCATCTTCCTATTATGTTCCCCTGTGTATGTTTGCGTGTACTGCGGGGGGTGGGGAGAGTAGCAGGCAATTCCCAGCTGCTCCTGCGAATTTGCAATTGAGAGATTGTAACCTTAGGTCCTGGCTCTTTTGCTATGAGTGACTCAGAATCACAAATGTACCCTTACTGGTCCTTGTTCTTTCAGAAAGATGTATGTCACATACAGTCTCCTGATGTCATTCCCGTGTGCACAATGCCATATATGTCAATTATAAAATATGACTTCATACTTTGCCCCTGGGGAGAAAGAAAAATTATGCGGACATACAAAACTGAAATACTCCTTTCCAATCTTTAGTCAAGAGAGTAGTTCTTGGGAGCTAGAAAAAGACTGTGAGGAGTTAAATTTGGGTTAACTATTGAACTAAACTTACACGTTAAAGGAAGTCAAGTTTGTAATTAGTTTCTTGCCTGAAATGGCACCAATTGTAAATTATTTTTAAAAAAATCCTGTTTACTGTGATATTACATATTTTCACTTAGGTAGTGATACTTTAAAAAGGTAAGAAACTGAAAGAGACGATAGACTGAATATAGCTTTTTAGCTAATAAAAACTTGCTTGGAATCTAAGAATGAAACAGGTGTCGTTTCAGCATACATTGGTTAGTGAGAAAGGAATGGCTAAAATACTAATGGTCAATTCTAATCAAAACATAATATTTGCTGCCTTTTCTTTTAATCTTCACATTCGTGAATCTGTTTCCAAATATTCTTTGTAAACAGCTTGAAATCTCCTCTTTGAACATCTGAACGTGAACAGAAGCTACGTTTTCTGTCCCGATAGCCTAAAAGGGCCGTTGTGGCGGGTACTTGAAAACTTTATTTATACGTTGCATTTGTTACTGATGACTTAATGTCCCCAGATGGCTGAATTAGTTAAAAGAAAGCACAAGAAAAATCATGAGCTGGGAGAAAATCTTTTTTAACCCGTGGAACATTAGTATGCCACTTTAATTTTCTCCACCGAAAACCGTAGTGAAGTAAAAATGTCTTGACTGTGGTCAGATCTTACCTTGAGGTTAGGTGCCATCTATCTGTAGCTCAGGTATTCAAAAACAATATAATTCTTAGCAACAGAAAAAACAAAACCCAGGCTCTGAAGGATTGTCTCATTCTTCAAAATTCTCTTATGCTTAATCATAGTCTTAGAATTCTAATCCTCTCCGTTTTCCTGCTTTTTCCATTAAAGATGAGTTTTGACATTGTTGCTGTCCAGAAAAAAGCCAAAGCGAGAGCATAACAAAGTGAAAGACGTAACAACTACAGCAGCGACCTCAACTTTGCTTCACTTCTTTACAATTGACACTATACTGTGAAAAGCTTAAGTGGAGAAAGTCCAGATTTAAAGGCTAAATACGTTTCTTAATACTAATACTGTTTTACCAACCGAAGGTATGCAGTAGAGATCTGGTCTTTATTTTGAGGGGTGAATTGTAATGATTAAACAGTATAAATCATCTATTTCACATCTCACAGCAAAGCTAGTTTAGGTTAATAAATCCTTTCCATTCAGAAACGACTGTTTTGAATATGTAAATTCTTGATACTGAAACAGTGGCCTGGAATCCTGTAATCTATTATAAGCCCCAAACCATACTGGAGTTACTTAATTTCATAGGACAAGATATATCTCACATAGTTTTGTTCTGTAAAGGCTGCAAATTGAATGTCTGTTTTGGAAGGTATTATCCTTTTTCTCTTAACTTTCAGATGTCAGAGGATAGGACTTGGATTTTACACAGATATACTTTATTTCTTCAGGATGCAAGCTCTGATTTCAGATTTAGTCAGAAAAGAGATACACATAAATCTATATGACCAGAAGAGATAAGCAGATCATAAAAAGTCCACACACATCTGTAACCCTGCTCACCTAACACAGATAAGGACAGTTACGGATTATTATGGCATGGGTAGCTTGATAATCTATGGTGAATCTATGATAAATCTCAAACTATAACAAATACAATGACTCATATTTTCTTTTAAAGAAACAAACCACAGAGGCATAAATTTACCCTGAGATTTGTGTCACTAAGAAACTGAATAGTTCAAAGTCAAACATTATGTGACATGCTTTAGATTGCTCTTATGAAGGGCACTATAGAAATGTCACCCTATTATAAGCTACTGTATTTAAGAATTAACTGCAGCAGAACAGCCAGGGGAGATGAATATATACCGATGTGATCATCCCCATCCATTACTCGCCAGCAGTTAATACAAAGCACACTTTAGAAAAGAGTCTGTAAGACAAAGAAATAAACACATTGTTAAAAGGGGTGCATTTAATATCAGGATTTCTTTTTATTAATTCTAACAGACCCTTAGACTATAGTATTTTCTCCTTAATAATAGGAGTCTTTCATGTAAATGATGCAATCAGTATGCCACAAGCGGGTTCTTTCTTTAGTGGGAGGAGTTAGCAGCTCCAACATTCAATTGACCTGTTTCCAAATAATCTACAGGAAAAAAATGAAGATTAAGTCCTCTAACAAGAGCAGTTTTCACAGCCTTGCGTACAAAGAGAAGGATTCGGTAAAAAGATGAGAGGGCAAGCCGCATTGTGCTGGCCCACTTAAATCTTATTTCCAATTCACTAAATGTGTTATTTGACTTGGCAAGTGAGCTAGTATGTGTATTAGATCAGCAGGGAGCCTAATCAAGGAGATGCCAAGTTTACTGCAGCCCCTCTGAGCTGCATTAGCCTCGACTAGTGACCTTAAGCAAAGTGGGTGGTTGAACCCAAAAGAGAATAGCATTAACTTTTGCTTGAAGTTCAGCCTGATTTGAAGTCTCCTTTTGTGCCTTATCCTCCCCCCCACCCCCCCCAAAAAAAAGCGAAAGAAAGAAAGAAAGAAAAAGCAAAAAGCATTTAACAGAATTGAATCTAGTCTGCTCAGCACCATCTTCACACGCACGGCTTCCTAGAAGCCTGCCTCCATTAATGCTGACACATGCAAAAGAAATGAAAAGCATTAACTCAGCGGAGGCACTTGATTTTGCAGCTGCAGAACAATTCACTTTGTAACTCGGTAACTCAGATGGGGCTTTTCCACCCAGATCAACTGCTAATTTGCTAATTGATACAAAAAGTATTTTCAAATATTAAATAAACTGCAAATAAAGCAAAAAAAAAAGAACAGAAATTACAAGGATGCATGAAAGATACATAGATTAGTTTGAACATTTCTAGCAAGTGAAGTATTGATAGACCTATCTCCCAAGATAGCTTTAACCACGGACTCTGCATTCCCACTAGGCATTCTGTTTCATGGACTAGATTGCGTGTGGAAGTGAACTCTTCAGTTATATTTTGCACCAAGTAAATCACAAGCCTTTGTAGTTCAGGAAGTTGTCACAGAACTAATGCAGACGATAGATTTATCTATAAAAACAGATTTGTTGTCCATTTGTTTTCCCTATTTTAAATTCAGCTATCTTGTTTACATATGCAAAGACTTCTAATGGAGTTTTTATACTTTGCTTAGAAACATTTGGGATTCAACTTTCAATTCCAGGATGATGGACTCACAAATACTCATACGGGGAAAATTTGTTGGCTATGGGGAATGTAAAGTTAGCAAAGCTCAAAACTCTGAATGTTTTACAGGATGTTCTATGAGGCCATTGGCATAAAACGTCCCCCCCACCAAAATGTAAGCTGAGGTGGGTCCCCCCCCCAATCCTTGATTTTCCCTGTTTGCTTGAATTCCCTCTTCAAATCTGTCTGAAACAGGAAGCAGAGCAAAACATCATCACCTTCTGGTGACTGTAGAAATTACAATCAAAATCAACAAAGCAGAGCACGCTTCCCCCAGATTCATCTCCTTGGTTTTTAAGTGATAGGATGAGTCTACAAAAGTCAGACTCCGCATAGAGCTAGGGGGTCCAGGTCACGGAGAGAGTCGACTGAGGCGGTTTTAAAAAGACCATGAAACTACCTTATCGGTTTATGCTTCCAGATAGGATAATTGCCTTTGTAGCACATGTATTTAGAAAAAGTGGCTTAAAATAATCTGACTGGTGTTTGGAAATAGGATGCTTAAATGATTGCCATTGACACTGCCTTTTTAAACTCTGGGATTTCAAAACATTTTCCAAACATTAATTGCAATGGGACCCCTGTGAGGCTGATATTATCATACCTATTTTCCAGGACAATAAGCCGGGAGCACAGGGCCCATTTCTTGCCTTGTCCCATGCCCTTCAGAGGTTGCCCAAGCTCAGAGCTCCCTTAAAAACCACTGGATCAGCTCCATGGGAGCACAGAGGAAAATGAGAAGGGGCTCTCGGAGATTTAAGGGATTTTTGTAAGGTTGTGTGTGCAAGCGAGCTGTAGCTGAAAGTCAAAGCCAAAATTCTACGACTCCTCATTCAGTGGTTATGTGTATTTCCTCATCAAAATAATACATGGAGAATATCAGGCTTGCAGGAATATGCTGGTAAGAAATGGAATCGGTTGCACATTTTTTAGTAACTTAATAACAAATGTCCCCCTTTTGATTTGAATAAAAATGACTAGATTTTCACAAGCAGCGTGTGTAGGAGACAGGCAAGGACCAACAGTGAATTTCAGCATTGACGTTCAGAAACTGTGAAAGAGGTGCCAGGAGCCTAATTTGAGGTAGAGACTAGATTTCGTCCCTCTATCAGGTTCTGGTATAAAGAAGAGGCATATTCAGAAGGTGGAATGAGGGGTTAAAAGTCACACCAAACATGCTGCAAAGGCCTGTGGGCATCTCAACCTTTTTTTCTTTAATTGGGAGAAGAAGAGCTTTTGACTAAAGACTAAGTTCTCCAATGTAGGCCGGTAGCCCAACTGGGAAATACTCTTGATTTGAACAGTTTGCAGCAGTTTTATTCTGAACTCTTTATAGATCCTCTTTCAATACTGGGACACCTATTTTAAGGCAAAAGGGGGTATTTTACTAATTTCTTTAATGAAGCTTTGACTGCAAGCAATACTTGGAGTTGGTAATCATCAGCTGGTTCCTTTCCCCTTCTGCACTGCAGGAATGAGGACAGTTTCACAGCTGGTTGTCAGCACAGGTCTTATTACTAACACCAATTATTGATTTTTAAAAGGCCTACACTATTAGTACCCTGCTACATCTCTTCACACACAATATGTGTTTTAAAAATTCCTTTTTAAAAAACATAAAATCTAACTCTAACCTTTCTATCATCAGTGTGCTTGCTCTTAACATTTTATCTTAAATCTTCACAGGAAAGCAAACCAGGAACCTTTTTTTTCCTTTTTTTTTTTTTTTTCCCCTCCTGGTCTAATTTAGAAGCAGAGATGCTTGCCCATATGATCTCTCTGGCAGGTATCACGTTAGGAAAAAGCAAATGGTGGGCAGTGAAGAGAGAATAAAGGAACACAATTAGAAACTTTAGGATCTTCTATCCCCTTTTCCCTGCCTTTATTTCATGCTATCCCAATCCGTGCTAAAGCCACTCATAAAAATCCACCTGGCCTCATTCGCCCTAGGATGTCTGCTTTTGCATAGGGCCTTCATCCCAAATCGTACTTTTCTCTTCCCTTTGTAAGTCCCCAATGGTTCATTCTAGAGAGTCTTTCAAAATAAACTATACACATTTTCGTCACTCTAATTATTCATCTTGTCCCCAAATAATTAGTTCTGACCATGTTCTGCAGCAGCAGTACAGAGATATCTGACTCTGCTAGGGTTGCCCTAACAAAGTGCCCAGACTGAAAGAGGAAACAACAGAAATGTCCTGTCTTGCTGTTCTGGGGGTTAGAAGTCTGAGATCAAAGGGTCAGCAAGCTTGGTTACTTCTAAGCACTAGCAGGGAGAATCGGCTCCATGCCTCTCTCCAGCTTCTGGAGTAGTTTTCTGTCAATTTTTGGCATTCCTTACAGACACATCTCCCAGATGTAACTTCATGTGTACGTAGTGTTCTCCCTGTGTGTGTGTGTGTGTGTGTCTGTATTCAATTCCTCCCCTTTTATAAGGACACAGCCATTGGATTAGGGCCAACTCCAATGACCTCATATTAAGTATATCATCTATGTGGGTGGCTTACAGGTATTGATAAATAGAAAAACAAATTTCATGAGGATGCAAGACATTTGCAAGTCAAAAACCAAAGGTAATCCATTTTAATATGTATTAAATCAATATCTGTACCCACCTCTGATGTTTTTCAGTGGCGAATTCAATATAAAAAACTGAACCTACATTTTCTGGAGCAACTAATACATGCACTACTGCTGTTGGGCATTAAAATTCCAAAGACAAATGAGAAATGTTTATCTCCAGATAATTTAGTCAAGAGGAGTGAGGTATAAGCAGATCATGGAACTTTAGAGGGCATCATCAAAGAAAGCCATAGAAGTGCGGGGAAGAAAAGGCAGGAGTCAACTCAGTCTGAGTAGCCTCATAGTTGTGAGGAAGTCTCTTGAAAGAAGTGAGCGTATCTCTTTATAGGACAGATCCGGACAGTCTTACTAACAGGAAGGCTGCCTAGAGCAGAAGTTAACACTGGAGGCCCATACTTCAGATATCTAAATATTAAAAATGATCAATTAACAAAGCACTAACTAAAATATATTTTAATGTTCTACCTTGCCAACTACGACTTTTGAGCAACAAAATAGAAAAAATGTATGAGTGTGAGTTTTTATATGGGATAGGAAAAATAGGAAACATGATAGAATTTCATTATTGCCAATGTTTAGATCTGCTGTTGAGCTGGTGATGTTTGAACAAAAATTAAGAGACTTACATAATTCAGAAATATATAGGTATGTATTTTGTACATTTTTTTCACTTTGCTTTTATCACTGGGATTTTCAAAGGTGGTGAAAAAAGCTGCTCTTAAGAACTTAACTTTTAGTGCATCTTCAGACCTTGTTAAAATGAAATATAGTTACTTAAGAGTATTTGGTCTGCATTATCATCATCTGCATTATCATCAGAATACGAGGTCAAATCCGACGTTTATTTTCTTGTGAAATGAACGTGATCGTCTGGGTAAGTGATGTGTAAGACGGTAAATATAAACTTACTTAGAACAAGAAAAATACTAGTCTTTTATTTTTCTGTTTCTTACTTCACTTCAGAATAGTGATTTTAATGACATTTTTTGGAAATTCTAAAGGCAACAGAAACAAATGAAAATGAAAAAATAAACAACATGCATGTTTTATAAGACTTTTGGAAACATTGGCAATTGCAAGAGCTGTAAACCTGACATCAAACCTCCAAAACATCTGGATATTGGATTTTGAATAACACTTGGATTGTTTTTTTCACTTTTTTTTGCCTGCAGTTTTGGCTTAGTGCAGACACAAATTGCAAAGAATTAATAAAGTTTCCTTGATCTGAATTTTTTTTTTCCTCCGTACTTTTCCAGGAAAATGCACCCAAGCTTGGTGGTCCGATCCTTTGAAATCTCTAAAGGAGCTTAGATATAAGTAAACATCAGTGTGAAATTGTAAAAACAAAACTGATTGTTACTTCCAACTGCAGTGACTCAATGTTAATGCCCACCCACAAAGGCAATTCCTTGGCTCATTTCTCCGACATCGTACTAAAATATCAACCTGTGACGATTTGCTAGAGATGGAACAATCGTTTTCATGTTAAGAGGAAACTAGTCTTTACCATGAGTTGGGGCGTCATATCTGCATTTTGCTGGTGATCTAATAATAAACTGTAGAGCATGTGAAAATAATATAGCTTCTGTATCTTCTGCTTAGCTATATAGCTTACTTGAGCATATTACATGAATTAATCCTAATGTTATCACTTAATCACAGTAGACTGTGTGATTCTGAAGTTCCTGTAGGTCCCCTGTGGTTTAACATCCTGCACCTGGAACTTCAATACCATCCACCCTGCTCACTCCAGAAGCTAGCCAGGAAGCATAGACTCAGGGGACCTGAGTGGAGCTTATTAGACTGTAATTTTCACAAAAGAGGTTATATCTTAAACACATTCAAGATTATTACCGCAAAAATGTTATTGTTTAAATAATGAGTGTGTTGACTATTTAAGTTGACAGTCTTGGCCATAATTTATTAAAGGCAAATTAGCATAGTTAAGGCCACCAAAAGGAAACTATTAAAACATAAATGTTTTCATTTCTTCTGATCTCGTGCTTTTCCTACAGCACTATCTATCACTTTAGTACTTCTTAATTAAGAATGATGCCTTCCTCCAACTCTGGATCTATAGTGCAAGCAGTCCCCTGTCTCTTGTTTCTTTTGATTTACGAAATAGATATAAAGCTGGATTGCATCATCTTAAAATCAAATCAACACCAACATGTAGCTTTTAGTGGTTTATAAAAATGATTTCACTACATGCAATAAAAATGTATCTGGGAAATTTTCTCTTTTCAGAAACTGAATCTTTCTCAATCTCTCTCTCTCTCTATCCCCCCCTTTTTAAATTTCTCTCTTCTCCTCGTTTTCCTTCTAAATTAAGATTATATTATCTTAGAAAGTTTCATCCTCTAAGCACACCTAGCATATTAGGATATATCTTTTAATATTTTGTTAAAGTGCCCAGAGCATAGATTGAAAAAAATCCTAAGATGCTTATCCCTTATGTAAAATTAGAAGCTATAGATAATATAGATAAAACAATAATGACATAACATTTCACTTTGAGTTGAAATTTTTGAGATAATTATAGATGCACATAAAACTTTCCCAAATTAATCCCAGATTTTTTCCACATGAAAATAAATAGTTGAGAGATCCTGTATATGCTTTACCTACCTCCTTCTAATGGTAAACCATAGTAGGACACCAAATCAGAATATTAACGTTGATAGAACTCAGTTGTCTTATCCAGCTTTCCCCAGTGTTACCTGTACCCATTTGTGTATAGTGTATTTAGTTGTATATGTTTTTACTACAGTAACCTTTAATGTGAACATGTCAATATTTTCTTCAATTTTAAACACCTATGCCTAACAGGTGCATATGGGTTCGATTACATATAGCTAATCCTAAAATATATAAAAATACTTACTGAAAAATAGATTTTCTTTTAGAATTCTAACCAATATGCATTTCACATTTTTAGACCTGGCTTAGTATTATTACCAAGTAGTTTGAAAAGATTGACTATTGTTGCCCAAAATGAAGAAGACAGTTAAAAAAGAGTATAGACGACCATTTTTTTTTTCCTTAGGAAAGCACACCACAGTTTGAACTCAGAGGTTCAAAAGAGGTTAAGAAATAGGAATGCATTTTCAGTGTTTGGGGCATCAGCTCATTAAGAGTAATAGAGCAGGCTTCCAGTCTGAAAAAGGCACTGACTCAAATGTGTAATGATTTCACTTTCAAATTTCTTTTATCTCAGCTCCTTGTACTTCAACAAATACAAGTGCTTCAGATATAATAAGACTAATGAGCATTGCAGATGATTACAAAAATATAATACTTCCCAAGGCATAATGATATCTTTTTTTTTCCCCAAATAAAAAAAAAAAATTTCCCTTGTTAGAGCCTTCATTGCCTGAAAACGACCTCAGTTAAAAGTAAAATCTCAAGTTTTTGAACACATCTATAAAGAAAGTGTTTTGTGAGCAGAACTCTTGAGCTTGTAAGAGAAGTTTTATTAACTTTAGCCAAGACTATGTAGGTGCTATAGGATGAAATCCTTAAAATAAAATGTGCCAGAATGGGTCATTTGAAATCACTGCCTCATTGCAGCTTGGAGTTGGCATTTTGCTGATCAGCTCACCGTGTACTCTTGGGTACTTTCTCTATAAAGTCGTTACAAGTCCAGCCTTCCGATGTTATAGTTGGATGCACCGTATAAAAGGGCCGTTTTCTACTAAGTACCTTACTTGTTTCAGAGCCAGAGTGCAGAAGCTTTTTCCCATCAGTCACAGGTTTGAAACAGCAAGGGGGGCAGTTTCAGTTTGTTCGAAGTAGACGTCGTGCTCTTTACATAGACATGGTGACAGAGATCGGAAAAGAACTCAGAACCAATGTCACGCGATATAATTTTAAACACAACAAAAAAAGTGCTTGATCTGACCCACAAAATGAGACATCTGCACACCTCTGTAACAAATTGTGTCATGAACAGTATCTCCAGGGTCTTGTCATGTAATTCAGAGCTGTTTCTGGCTCTCTTTCATTTTGGTTTGAAGACNCCACCCAAACACAAATGTAACTTTTTAAACTGTTTATCTTTGATCAAAAATATATTACTTAGCACACTAAGTAAACTGCCTAACAATTTGTCATAGAAATTACTGCTTCCTGTGACTATTTTTAGTGTTTTTTTAAAAACATTTGCTTGGCAATTGGTGATGAGAGCTGATAACCCTGCCATTTGTTTTTTATTTTTGTAATGATCTCAGAAAAACGTTTTGAAATACGACTGCTCTTTAATGTAATGGATAAACTACTATGCTGCCAGGAATTATACCCAACTTCCTCCCCCAATAGTCATGGGAACTCAAGCAACAACCGCAACCCACACACATAATGCAGGAAATGATAAGGAACACATATATTACATTTCTGTGGTGATGTGTTTACCAAGAAGGGCCACTTAAGCATTACTGAAGCTCCAGACATACTAAATCAGGAAAGATTAAGAATATGGAAATGCTGGTAGAAGAATATGCCCAATTGTAAAGTATTTTGCTTTTTTGATACAGTCTGATAGCCACTTATTAAATAATGAATTTTCTTTAAAGTAATACATTTAAATATGAAAAGGAAAACAGTTTAAATAGAAAAGTATTACATTTTGTTCTTTGCTGCTATGCAAAACCATTTTAAGCCCTGTATACGTTTTGAATAATCAATCTTGATTATAGCTTTGTTTTTATCTTAATTTTTGTTTGATATGGATATTATAATCTATTTGGTAAAACAGTCAACAGAATTCTATTATTTATGGTTCTTTTTTTTTTTTTTGAGACTTTATTTATTTACTTGAAAGAGCAAGAGTGAGAGCACGAACAGGGGGAGGAGTAGAGGGAAAGGGAAAAGTAGGATCCCAGGATCATGACCTGAGCCTAAGGCAGATGCTAACCCACTGAGGCACCCAGGTGCCCCTATGGTTCCTATTTTTTAATCAATATTAGAGAAGTTATGTCTTTCTATATATTACCTGTCTGTTCCTCAATTGTTTATGGAGAATATATTTTCTTTCATACTTTTTTTTTAACTATTGTTTTGGAGATATATTGTATTTGATGTGTGGGATAGTCCTAAAAAATTAGGGTTATCTGTGTCATTCTTCCCCTATGTTAGATATGCACCCAGAACACATAGAACAAGTTCTTTTCATTCAATAATATGGACTATACGATAGATAATTTTAATTTACCTTCAAGGATGTTCTTTATAATAATATATGTATTATAACTCTTATCCTATGTTTAATAATCTTACTTGATTTCTTAATAAAGGAATAAGAGTAATTTTATGGTTGGTGAAAAAATAGGTTTTATTTCTTGTCTTCTGATAGCAGTCTTACAAGCTGATAGTTTTTAAAAAGACAGCATAGCATTTCATGCTCCATGCTGTGCTTCCCAAATCCTGCACCCCATAAAAAACTATGGAATCCAAAGAGAAAAGAAATGGAAACTAACAATGTCTCAGAATATATTCAAGATTCTGTCAAGTCCCTTCTGATGTGGGGGTGACTTTTGAAGATTTAAAATGAGAATGTCGAACCATCGCTCTACCTTCCATTTGCCTTCCCCCATGTCTGCTTAAGTTGAGAGTCAGAAGTACTCTGTTACTGAAGTTATGAACCAAGCTCAGAATCCCCCCGAGTTTTCCTGAACTGTTGACTATTGAGATAGTTTATAGCTGTGACCAGAACTCTTTTTTAAAAAATGCTTTATTATTAAATGTGCAACATATATAATTCAATCTCTCTATATTCTACGTACAGGTATACGCTAAGCAATTATATATTCCTGATTGTCTCACTCCATAAAGAATTGTGAAATTACCTACAACAATTCTCAAGTTCTGTTTCTTGATGGAAAGAGGGTGCACATGTAAAATCTTGCTTTTTTCCTTCCACAAACTGTCACAGAAACAAGCCCTTCCTTTACGGTTCCTCTTTGAACCCAGAACAAATGGGTAATTAATGCAACAAAATAAAAAATCAGTTGTTGTATGTGTTATAAAGACATGAAATATGGCTCTTAAACACCCCCCAAAAACATAAATTTGGAACTATATTAAAGCTGGTATTCATTTTTTAAAGCGATACTCTGGTTTGAATCGAGTATACATTTTGAGAAGCAAAAGATGAATTACAAGATTTCAGTATTGTAAAAACTGTATAAATCATGTATGGTGAAAGAAAATAAAAATATTTGCATATAGCCTCTATTCAAATTCATCCAAGAAAAAAGTGTACACCCAAAAGTACAATTTTGTCATCATTTCCAAATGCCTAAGTTTAAGAAAATTAAATGTATCTGCACAAACAAAATCTGACAATGCTTTGCCAGTTTTCCTAATGCTTAGGAAGTGGAATGTATTGATGACAAACTAAGTTAACTCTTAAAATTCTAATATAAGTTATAAGGAGATAACTCTTCATAATAAAAGTGGAATTTTGTTCTTAATTCAATTTTGTTTTCCATTCTCCATAATTCCAAAAACAACCAATGCTTAAAATGGAAAACCAACCTTAAGATATTATAAATGATAAACACATGGTAGTATCAGATAATTTCAAAAGGTAGAGGCTGTGTGTTAATATAAACAGTGCTCTGATGGGAGGCTTTTCATACAGAATCCATTAAAACTTGATTTTTCAAGGAATGCATTTTTATGCACAGGACTTGTTATGAAAAAAGAATACATAGAAGTGGGCTGCAAGGAAATCCTGTTCTGCATGTATTCTCACCTTACATGAAAGACAAGTCCATTCAAGATAGTTGTGTATTAGACCAGCCTCTTCCCGTTAGAAACCTAAAGTTGAAAATAAACATTTTTCTTGAGCAGTTAAAACTGTACTGTAATAACTATTTGCTTTTCTCCAAAATAAAACTTTTTGCCCCCCATTAACTATTCTGCAGTGCACTTCCTCTAGTTCTGTGTTAACAGCTGCTCATCGAGTCGCATGAGAAGGCACAGGGGCTTTTCACCTCGTCTTCTCTGGTACTTTTCAGTCACTAGCTACGTGACTCAGTTTCATCTGGAGGAATATCTGCAAGAACCTATGTGAAGGTTCCTAACAGTACTTGACCCGAATTCGGTTTTTACAAGACTGTTATGATGCCCTTCTTGACATATATTCAGAGCTCCGGCCATAGTTTCAATCCGCCTGCTATCTCCATTTGTCTCTCTCCATCAGATGCCTTAACCACATAAAACGTATGTTCTTGGATGAGCGTTTCTGTGTCTTCCTAGGATTTTTATCTTTCTTAAATCCAGCACTCTTCTGATTAATAATTATACTATCTACCACAGAGTAAATACTTTCTATACGTCAAGTGCTTTATTTACATGGGTATCATTATTCCTCTTCTCTTTAATGAAACTACGCCTCAGAAGCCAGACCTCCCTGTTGGAGGGTTGTAGAGTCAAAATTCAAAGCTGGTCTGTAGGATTTCAAAGCCAGTGCTTCTCTGCATGTAACATACTGACTCTTCTGGCATATTAGCCCCCATATCTCAAATTGTAAGTCATACAAAAAGTTAAAATATTCTAAATTAGACTTACAGTGTCTTAATATTGACTTCTGTTTCTTTTTGTGTGTAGATCGTCATAAAATTTTTCTTGAAATTCAAACTTGTGGGCTTTTCACATTGATAATCTTCTTTTTCATAAACAGTTATTAAGGATTATATGAGTTATTCTAAAAGAATATGTGTTCCATATTTTTTTCATTTTCTGTATCTTAAAACAACTCCTTTAAACGTTAAGTTTGCTCTATTATAAATATTTTTTTAGTTTAAAAAATCTTGAAAAGTATCAGAGTGTAAGTAAAGAGAAATTTGAAAGTGATGGAGTAAGTAAAGTAATTGTAGGAATGAAATGACTATTAACCTTAGAACTTCCAAGAAGGACTAGCAAAGGAAATAATTATTTTCAGTCTACTTTCCCAGGGATAGGCTTTACTTCTTTCAGGGAAAGCTAAGCCAAATGGCCTTGGTAAGAACACTGGCTCTGGTTGGACAGGCAGTTGCTGAAGATAACCTTAGTTGACGGTAAAGTGTAATAGTTAGAAGCTATCATTTAAGAAAAAAAATGAGCAAGGAAAACACTAGATCGTACTTTGATGGTGATTAGAACAGGGATACAGTCTCATTTGCCTTAAAATTTGGATGTCAAAATATTTTAGTAAAATGACACTTATATTTGTGTTATATTTATTTTTTTTTATTGTGTGTGTGTGTGTGTTATGTTTACTATAAATTCTTAAGTTGTCTGACCTAGGGAAGATAATTAAAAAAAAAATCTGCAATTACCCATTAGACTATAAGCTCCCCAATAACAGGGATCCTTGTCTATTTTGTTCAGTAATATGTCTGAAGTGTCCGGACCAACCTGCATCATAGTAAGTACTTGATAAACACTTTATGCTTGAATTATTTCATAATATTCTCATATTCTGTGCTCAATGAAGAAATTCAGGAGAAAACCAAAAAGTTTTTGGTTTTGTCTTTATTATATGGGCATTTTACATGAAATTCTAGTTGTAATTTGTATGGATTTTTAACATTATATAAGTTAAAGCAATCCTTCCATAGGGGACTTGTGCTGGTTTAGGATGATAATCCTGGAATCAGACTGCCTATATTACTATTGGCATCACCACTAACTTTGTGATCTTAGGGAAATGGCTTAATACATCTATGAGTTGGTTTCCTTTCTGCATAACATAAGTGTTATAAAGTTGTGAGAACTGTGTATTCAAGACTATATCAGGTTTTTAGGGTTGGCTGGGTGGCTCAGTAGGTTAAGCATCTGCCTCAGACTCAGGTCATGATCCCAGGGTCCTGGAATCGAGTCCCACGTCAGGCTCCTTGCTCTGTGGGGAGCCTGCTTCTCCTTCTGCCTGCACCTCCCCCTGCTTTTGTGCGTGCTCTGTCTCTCTCTGTCTCTCTCTCTCTGACAAATAAATAAATAAAATCTTTTTTTTAAAAAAGATATTAGGTTTTAAAGTGTACTACAATCATTATATAAAATGGATATTACTCAATGATTTATAAATGTGGTTTATAAATATATATATATATAGGCTGAAAGGTAACTTACTAAATTACAGGATCTGATGGGTTTTAAAAAACTTAGTCATCTTAAAATCATTTCCATTATCTTTGTTGTTGGAATCGACATGCACAGATTGGGCCCTCTTTGTAGTATATATCTGATAAAAGTATGCATTAAACCAGTATCTGCTTAAATGACTTACTTCACATGCATTTAACAGAATGGCTAGACAGATAAGCAGACTTTGGAGATAATAATTACACAGCCCTTCCTATATCACAGATACTGCACTCAGTGCTCAAATGACAGAGTTTTGATGAGGACACAAAGGGTAACCAGAGTGACATTTCTGGAGAAGAGGGAAATCCCCAGAGAAGTAGGGTCCAAGCACAAAATCACAGACAGTTATTAGAGCAAAAGTGAATCTGAAATTACAGTCCGTTCATTTAAGAACAATCCTTGGGTGTATAACATATGCTGAGAACTGAGAAGCAGGGGCCTGGAGAGGTAGCGTATGGCTGTCTAAGCCTGGATAGGTAGTGGCACACCTTGTGTTTATTTGGCAAGTGAAGTTAAAAACATAAAAAAAAAGGGCTGATGACTCTGCACATTATTTGATCTCTCCCCCCCCCCCCTTTATTTTGTTCTCTGTGTCAATAAGGGCTGGAAATGGTTCTATTACTAGAAACACTCAGAGCAAGAACACAGTTCCTGACAACTTACAGTTGATTTATTCAACAAACATCATATACACAGAAGCAGCTTCCCGGCTTCCTTGTCTTGACACCATCTCCTTCCTTTGTTTCCAGCAAGGGCTGTAATTTGTATACTTAATAAGGTCTCAGGAAGCTGAGTTAAGAAAGAAGAGTACAAAAGGTAAGTGTAGAGTGGCAATCTTTGATGTGAAAGATAGTGTAGAAGGCTCAATGGAAAATCTTAACCAGTGAGACCACTGGCCAGGTAAGGAAATATTCAACCCTGTAAAATTATACTATCTCGTTGGTGGCTAAGGATCAAGGTTTCTTCTAACTCAGGGCAATCTTAGTGAGTATTTTCATTTCCCATTAAAACAAAGGACGTGAAAAGTATTTCATGCTATGTCAAGTATACAAACACTGCGGTGACAACCATTTAGTAAAATGGGTTAGCCTAGGACTTAGAATTTGAGTCTTACACGGGAGTTTCACATCTTTAAATTGCAGCTTGATACTCCAATCAATTGGGATGCTCTTGGACTAAACTATAAACTTGGATTATGACACATTTTAAGAGTTAATTAGCAAAACAAATCCAAACAGAACTAAATACCTAATAAAAAGCAGAAGCTCGTGTTAAGAAATATTTTTCTTACTTTTCTTCTCTGTACACCATTGTGTTCTCCTCACGGATGGGCCAAATCCAGCCTGCCACCTGTTTTTGTACAGCCCACGAGCTAAGAATCATTTTTATCTTTTTAAGTGGCTGAAGAAAAACAAGAATATTTTGTGAAATGTAAAAATTATATACAATTCAAATTTCAGTGTCTATAGTTACGGTTTTATTGGAACATAGACACTCTCATTTGTTTCTGTATCGTCTAGGGCTGCTTTCACACCACAATGGGAGAGTGGAGTAGCTGTGACGGAGACCGTATGGCCCAAGACGCCTAAAATATTTACTTCCTTGTCCGTCACAGAAAAAGTGTGCCGACCCTGTTCGAGCTCATGCGCCGACCCCCCTGGGAAGCAAAAATCCTCGAGAAAACGGGTGCCTGCACCGTAGGCTGAGTCCAGGAGACTTCACCGAAATAACTATGGGCTCATTCTCTTTAGTACTCTAATCCTGATTAACAGGTAATAAACATTTCCAAAAGAGTTACAGGACCAGTAGAAAAGCCGCACTCCAAGTGTGAAAGATTTTTGTAGCTTACAAGGGCAATAGAGCCACTCTGGCCCATAGGACTTCGTGAGCACCAAGCCTCGATCGAGAGGTGCCGCGATTTCAACAATGAGCACGTAAGAGTGGACGGGTTGGCAAAAATCTGAGTTCTACCAGCTCCTCCAGTGAATTTGCTCCCATGCCTCCCAGGGGTCCCTGGATCATCAGCTGTCTAGTGAAAACACAGATTAACTGGGTATCTCCTCAGTAAAGACCTGCTCTCTGTTCTCCAGGCTGGTCCACTTGACATAATTCAGCAGGTCATTTTTTTTTTTTTTCCTGTTTCTCTCAGAGCCAGTGCTACCGTCCATTCTAAAGTAGGTACCAAGCCATCACGGGAATGTAAAATATTTATTTTCATGCAAATGTGGCTATATATTTGGAAACTTCTTGTTCCAACCTAATGGGCCAGGCTTTGAAAATAACTTTCTCAATGTGTTGAAGAATGTTTTCTACATTTCTGTGGCATTGCGTTATTTACCTTATAGTGGTTTTTGTACCCCATTACACTTTAAATATATGTTTATCCCTTTACACACTTCGTTCATCATATCTACTTTAAAAAGTTGACTCTAAATAGAAAAAAAAAGACACGTATTTTCATTTATGACAATTCTACTCTGTGAGGGAAAGATGATAACTTGAATTCTTATGTTAAAAAAAAACTTAAGCCTTACAATTTGCACTTAGTACACTTATTTTTCCTTAAAGCTACTACTCTTGAAGCAGAAGTTAACATTCTGTACTTAAAATTTAGGTAATTAAGACTTTGACTAGCACTGTAAAGTTATCGCATTGCTTTTTAATGGTGGTTCATAGATTCACTAGACTGTTGGTGAGTGGAAATGTCAGTGTAAATTAAAGTTCCATTTAGAAAAATCTTTGTATGTGAGAAATAATGTAGACCCTTAAAAATCTCCGTTAGGTTACTAGCTTTAAAAATGTGGGGTTAAAAAGTGAAGGCTGAAAAGGATGTTAGCTATCAAACCACTTGAGTGTTTCAATTCTGGCCAAGTACTTAAATCATAGAAAAATCGTCCCCAGGTCAACTGATCTCAAGCTGTTCAAACACCTACCAGGCTAATTTTTCCAACCAGTATGCAAAGAGGAAGTTAATAAAAAAAAAAAATAAGGAAGTTTAAGCAACAAGTTTATATTGTACATCGCAAACCTCATATGTATAAAATCCACAGAAGTGTGAGGGCTGCCAAATTCCAATCTCACATATACGTTTAGATTGGATCTAATTTACAAACATAAAACAAGTTTAGCATGCAGACCGGCAAATTAAAATGAGAAAAAAATAGCTTCTTCCTTGTTCACAATGACAGACACAGCACGAGTGACTCGTTCTTGCTGTTATCATTAGAAATGCTGAGCTTATATCCTTGAGTGTTCAAGTGTTGTCAAACTTATGTAAGTTTTAATGTATGTATGTATGTTTTTTTCATAAAGTTGATTTGATAAGTGGTGCTTTTTTTCATAGCTGTTTTTGTAAGATTTGGTTATAAAGCAAAAACAAAATAGGCACTTGCTAAATCTTCCTGTTGGAAATACCTCTAAGTTTGTATGCATTCATGATATCTTTGCTCAGTTGGCTCTCTTACCCTAAAACGAGAACCTTGCGGGCACCTGGTATCTGTTCAATGTATACGTTAGCTCCACACTGCCAGTGTCTGGCTTTGTAGGAATGTCCTGTTCTCCCTTCCACATGAAAGTAATTTTCTTCATGTGAAAGGAAAAACAATACTATTTATAATTTAGCGTTGTTTTTTTTTTTTTCCTCCCAAGTTTATAACAGCTACGATCTATTCCAGAGCATGGAAAATTGTTCTCTCCTCAACTCAGCCACATTTGTGAACTCTTACCATGTTATCTTTCCATGTGCTTAGTGTCCAAAAGAACCTCTCATGAAAATAGTCCCTCCCTCTTTGAAAAAACTAACAGGTAACCCTTCTCCTCTTCCATTCTTGCCTCCCTATCTCCAGTGTAGGAATGGGAGAAGTTTACTTATAGTCTTCTGTGGAAGAATTTTTTTTTTTAAGGAAGGTACTGAAAACTTTTATTACTGTAGGTTTATTGATTACTTTTATTTTTTGTTTAGCTATTTGTATGAGATACACAACACCAGATGAAGGTAATTAGGGATAAAATCATGTGCTATCCTTGTGCAAGTATAGTTGAAAATAAAAGGTACCAAACTTATGATTTGTAATAGAACATGGCATAACTTTCAAAATCAGTGATGATCCAAGCCGCAGAATCCTCAACTGGGTTTGAACAAATAATGTAGATATAAAGGCTGTGTGAGCCATTAATTGCAGCCCTTAGGCACCAAGTCCACTAAGCATATAGTTTGAATTTGTGTGACCTTTAGAACAACAAATAGGTAGATAAGGTAGTGTATTTACCAGTTTAAATTGATACAATCAATTCATCATATTGATTTCCCAATATAACACATACATTTTTTGAAGCTCAGCGTGTGTGTATACATTTCTTTACACACGTGCATATATAGTATGATATATAATTTTATACATTTTTACAAATTTTAAATTTGAAAGCTGTTAGGAAATGATATAAGCTTTTTTTTTTTCTTTTTCATCATCATGTCTGCTCTGTCAGTAGTAGCGTTATCAGGTTGGTAGAGTTTGAAGCATAAGGAGATATTTTTAAAGGGCTCATTTACTAAAAATACTGGATTTTTGAACTGAAAATAGAAATTGTTGATGTTCAAATATGATATGATTAGGAAGCATTGTTTTAGCATGTGGTATGAGAAGTTAGAAAACTTGCTTTCTTAATAATTGTTAAATAGCCATTGCAAATCACTTCCCTTGACTGAAGTTACTTTTATAACATCAGTTCGAAGACAGAGAATTAAACAAAAGGAGTTTTGAAAGGACATTTTATTTCTAAGGTCCAAAAGCATATGGTTTCAATTGACATTTTAAATTGAAAATATCAGAATGCAAATGTATCAATCAAGAATTTGGTAAAACTAGCCCCAAATAAAATGTCAGAATTTTTACCATTTCTTTTCCCCCAGGGTTTAGATAATTTGTTTGCTAAGATACAGTTTGACCCATACTTATTTAATTTTCAACTATGTTTGCTTTAGGTTAAAGATACTTGGTGCCAATAAATACTCGACAAAAGCATGTGGAAACGGTTTTGAAAACGTAATCAAAATGGATATTATTAAGAAATTTTTGTCTATATATGGTAATGCTGACAAAGAGTTACCAAAGTGTTAGAAAAAGTGAAGATTCCTCAGCATAGAAATGTCCAGATATTAAAGTTATTAAAAATTGGGTTTTAAAATATTTCAAGTGATGTAAGTAGAATTCACTCAGTGATAACATGTTGAGCTGAGAATATATTTTAGTTTACACAATCACTTGTGAACAGAATTCCAGCTAACGAGTTTCAATGTGGAGAAATGTTCAGTAAGGGAAAAGTAATAAATAGAATTAAAATTAAAAATGGAAATTGAAGAAATTGATTCAGTCAGAGAGGGGTTCAGTTCTTTTCAATGAATATTGCTTATCTCAAGAGGATAACATGGGGGAAGAGGGTCGTAAAGAAAAATCAACTTTTTAACTTATTCGTCCCTGAACCGCATTCGATTTGTTAAAATGAATATGTATTTTTTTATCATTAATAAAAGATACACACTGTGAGCAATGCAAATGAGTCAAAATTCACAATTTTTTTGCACAAAGAGAAAAATATATGTAAAAGCATTATTCACCAAATACTTTCCCAGCGTGGGATATTCAAGGATGCTTAATATGATCCAACAAGAACATTGACTGATACTGTCTTCACGATTATACCAGGCATCCAAGGGGTTCTCTTCAGCTTTATCTCTGTCCTGCAGGGTGCTACACACAGGAATCCGTTCTCCTGGGTCTGCTAAATGCTGTCAAGGGAAGATTCATGGCATGACAGTTAATTGCTTCTGCTTCTTGACGCTAAGGTTACTGGGGATAAATTGATGAGCGTACTTGGTACAATTGGTGCGAAGATCTACTCAAGTAAGAACCAGTGGTGGAAGTGTTTGAAGTGCTTCCCCCAGTCAAAGAGTTGCCTGGCGGGCACACAGCATCAAACATGACCCGGGTACCTAAATGGTACTATGCCAAACAAGACTTGTTTTCATTTCTGTCCAGCACTACCGAGCAGCATCCATACTGTATCATTCATCTGATTCAAAAATGATGTATGCACAATGGTGGGGAGAGCAAAAAAGGGAAAATTTTCTTGTTTTAAAATTCCAATAAAGAAGGGTTTGTTTGTTTGTTTGTTTGTTTGTTTGTTTTTTCTTAATGTGGCATAGCTAGACCACATGTCATGTTAGGATCAAATTCTTTCATATCTAGCCAAAATTATTTTTGACAGATGTAAAAATATTAAATGTTTATGCCACGAGTTTTAATTTTGGGCCCACAGATTTTTTTGGAAGGTGAGGTGAATCTATTGGATGTCTTTGAGTTTATTCTACCTGGAATTTATTGAAATTCTTTGATATATAAACTAATATTTTTCATGAAATTTGGGGGGTTCTGGGCCATTTCTGCAAACATCATTTCTGTCTTTTTCTCTTTCTCCCGAGACTTCCATTATGTGAATGTTGGTGTGCTATGTGGAGTCCCACAGGTGTCTGAGCCAATGCTCCTTTTGCATTCTTTTATTTTTTTCTGTTTTTCAGACTGGATAACCTCAATTTTCAATAACTTTTTTCATGTTAACAGATTGTTGATTCCTCCAGCCTTGGAATGCTATTGAGCCCTTCTAGTGAATTTTTAATTTCAATTCTTTTGAACTCTAAAGTTTTTGGTGCATTTTTAATAATTTCTATCTTCTTAATGATATACACTGTTTGATGAGGCACTGTTTTATAGTTTTTTCTATTCTACACACATTGCTTTCTTTAGTTTTGGCAGTATTTATAAGAGCTGACTTAAAGTCTCTGTCTAGTAAGTCCAACATCTGGAATGTAAGTTGAGAAACCAGCTTCAGGACAGTTTTTGTTGACCATTAAATTTGTGTACAGTCTATACTTTCCAATTCATTGTCATGAGTCATATATTTATGTTTAAATATTTTAGATGATGTGCCATTTCTGAAACTAGATTTCTGCCTTCTCAGTGCACTTTATTCTAGGTTAACATAATGGTCATCCAATGATTGTTGACACATTCCTTTTAATGGCTTGAACAGGTGAATCATCTACCTTTTCTAAGGGGTCTGTGTTTTTGTTCAGGCATGCCTTCCTGCTCAGGCAGCTTACAAGTGTCTAGCTTTTACTTTTGCCCCGTGTAGGGACGCAAAGTCAGTCATGGAGTTATTGGGGTCCCATTAGGTCTTTCTTGTGTATGCTTACAGAACTGCACATAAGTGCAACCTTCCAGATTCTGAAGAGTACTTCAGGGCTTTACAAAGCCCCCTGTGGACATATTTTCCAGATTTTTCTTTCGAATTTTTAGCCAGGAACTTTTGTCCCATCTAGTATCACACACTCAGATAACCTTTATAATCAAAGATAACTTTCAAAAAATCAAAGATCTGACTTCACATACTGAAAAAGCACACATATTATTGAGAAAAGTGACACATATTTGTCAATTACCTTAACTCTGGGATATATATTAGTAAATATAAAAATAAAAGAAAGTTCTTGGGCTCATCAGACAAAAAAAAAACAAATAATTTATAAGGACCATAGAATTAAACTAGCATCATTCTACAACATAGAAAAAGTGATATACCAATCAGGTCAAGGATAAAGAAGCAATGAGGAAGGAGAAAGAGAGGACAGTGGTAAGGACAGAAATTCAAGGGGAGTATGACCTAAGAATTTTATATCCATTCAAGCTGCTCTTTAATTATCAAGGCTATAGGAAAACATTTTCAAACATACAAGAATTCAGGAAATGTTGTTCCAAACAGACATTTTAGAAAATCTATTAATGCATATACTATTAATTTCACCTATAGTCTTTTTCCTATTATTAAGATATAATTGACATATAACATTGTGCTACTTTTGGGGGTATAAATAATTCTAATCAAATCTTAATATAGATATCAACCTTTTTGGGGAGTTAATCAATATATTAAAATTCACATGAAAAATAAACCTGCAAGAATGTCAGATATTAAAACTAAGTTATGAGAGGGAACCAATCTTAATATATATTAAAATATGGTATAAAATTCTACTTAATTAGAATTGCATAATTATATGGATCTCCTTTGAGTTGACTGACCCCCTTCTTGTGTGTGTGTGTGTGTGTGTGTGTGTGTGTGTTTGTGTGTGTGTGTGTGATTTTGACTCTGCTGTCAAGAAAATCAGGTACTTTTCTTCCACTTCAGTTATACTTTTTAATTCTAGAATTTCTGATCCAGTTTTTTAAAAAAATTTTTAGAGATTTTATTTAGTTGAGAGGGCATGAGCAAGGGAGCACAAGCAGGGGGAATAGCAGAGGGAGAGAGAGAGAAGCAGACTCCCCACAAAGCTGGGAGCCAGATGTGGGGCTCGATCCCAGGACCCTGGGATCATTACCCAAGTCAAAGGCAGTTGCTTAACCAACTAACCACCCAGGCGCCCCTCCAATCCAATTTTTTATAGTTTTAATTTTTCACCTGAGATTTTCTGTCCAGTCATTAATACCACATTTTTCTTTCAGTCTCTCAATGTCTGTCTGTCTCTCTCTCTACCTATGAAATCCAGTATCTGAAACATCATAGGGTCCATCAATTTTTTTTTAAACTACAAGTTAAATTCTATTCTGTAACAAATTTTGATTGTGTATTAAGCTTTTTGGATTAGATATTGGATAATTCCTCTGGCTGGTGGTTTTAGTGTTGTTTGTTTCTTGTTGACAGAGGTCCAAGTGGGAGTGCATCTATAGAAAACCCAGTATTTTTCCAAGCTCCTCTCCTTTGGTGGAATTCTATTTCCAAATTATGTCTCCCTTAATGATTTTGTTGAGGCTTGGATTTTGGCTTTGTTAGGGCCAGTCTAGTGGAAATAGTACTATAGGTGTGGACTTGATTCCTAATATAGGACCTTTCTTGAGACTCAGATGGTTTCTCCTTTCGAGCTAGGGTTGGAACTCTAATGTTTCTCAGTGCTACTTGAATTTTATTATCTGTGTTTGCCCTGTAGCAGCTATTGTGCCGTAACCTTATGTAAGCAGCCAGTAGCAGTGATCTCTGCTTGATCTCCAGCTTTCTGTAGAGATCCAGAATAATCATGGGGCTTGCCCTCCTGAATATTCTATTCTCAGGAATTTCAGTATGCACTGCCTGTTGCCCAATGTCTGAAAACAGTTGCCGCATGTATTATACTCCCAATTTTATGGTTGTTTACGACACCAGGGTGAATTTAGTTCCAGTTATTTACACATTGCCAGAAGAAGCGCATTGCAGGGTTTTCCATGGTTTTATTTACTGTTATTTCATAGGTCTTAGTCCATAAGTGCAATAAATTACAGCAATATGTTTATTACACTTTAACACCTATTATAGTTAACATACGTTGTTAGATTAGTTTTAGGTGTACATTATAGTGATTCATCAATTCCAAACATCACCCTGTGCTCATCACACAAATGCAATCCTTAATCCCATCACCTTTTTCACTCATTCTCCCCACCCACCCACCTTCCCTCTGTTAACCATCAGTTTGTTCTCTGTAGTTTGGACTCTGTCTCTTGCCTTCTCTCTCTCTTTCTCTCTGTCTCTCTCACTCACTCTCTTTTTTTTCCTTTGCTCATTTTTGTGTTTTATTTCTTAAATTCCACATATTAGTGAAATCATATGGAATTTTTATACACACACATGTGCACACACACACGCACACACACACACACACACACACACCACTGTTTCTTTATCCATTCATCTATCAGTGGACACTTGGGCTGCTTCCATAATTTGGCTGTTGTAAATAATGCCATAATAAACATAGGGGTGCATATATCTTTTTGAAATAGTGTTTTTGTACTCTTTGAGTAAATACCCAAAAATGAAATTATTGGGTCATATGGTAATTTTTAATTTTGGGGGGAATGTCTATCCTTTATTCCACAATGGCTGCACCAGTTTGCATTCCCACAAACCCTGTAAGAGGGTTCCTTTTTCTCAACATCCTCGCCAACACTTGATCCTTAGGTTTTTAATTTTAGCCATTCTGACGGGTGTAAAGTGATATCTTATTGTAGTTTTGATTTGCATTTCCCCAAAGATGAGTGATGTTGAGCATTTTTCATGTGTCTGTTGGCCATGTGGATGTCTTCTTTGGAGAAATAACTGTTCATGTCTTCTGCCCATTTTTAAATTGGATTATTTGTTTTTTGGGTGTTGAGTTTCATAATTTCTTTATGTATTTTGGATGCTAACCCTTTATCAGATCATTTGCAAATATTTTCTCCCATTCTGTGGATTTTAGTTTTGATTGTTTCCTTTGCAGTGCAGAGACGTTATTATATTAATAAAACATCAGTAGTTTATTTTTGCTTTTTTTTTTTTCCCCTCACCTAGGGAGACCTATCTAGTAAAATGTTGCTATGGCCAATGTCAGAGACATTACTGCCTGTGCTGTCATCTTGAATTTTATGGTTTCAGGTCTCACATTTAGATCTTTAATCCATTTTGAGTCTATTTTTGTGTATGGTGAAAGAAATTGGTACAGTTTCATTCTTCTGCATATTGCTGTCCAGTCTTCCCAACACCATTCTTGAAGAGATTACCTTTTTCTCATTGGATATTCTTCCCTGCTTTGATGACGATTAATTGACCATGTAACTATGGGCTTACTTCTGGGTTTTCTGTTCTGTTCTTTTTATCCTTATGTCTATTTTTTTGCATGGGTGCTCCCATGTTGGATGCATTAACATTTACAATTATTATATCCTCTTGTTGGATTGTCCCCTTTATTATCTTCTAGTGTCCTTCTTTGTCTCTTTTTACAGACTTTGTTTTAAAGTTTATTTTGTCCAATATAATTATTGCTTCTCTGGCCTTGATATCCATTTGCATGATAAATGTTTCTTCATCCCCTCACTTTTAATCTGCAGGTGTCTTCAGGTCTGAAATGAGTCTCTTGTAGGCAGCATACAGATGGGTCTTGATTGTTTTTAATCCATTCTGTCACCCTTTGTCTTTTGATTGGAGCATTGAGTCCATTTACATTCAAAGTAATTATTGATAAATAGGTATTTATTACCATTTTGTTACTTGTTTTGTGGTTGTATTTGTAGTTTTTCTGCGATCCCTTCTCTTTCTGGCTTTTGTAGTTTGTTGGTTTTCTTTAGTGATATGCTTGGATTCTTTACTCTTTTTTTCTTCAATTTGTATTGCTGTTTTTTGATTTGTGGTTACCATTTGGTTTATATATAATATCTTTCACTATAGCAGTCTACATTAATCTAATGGTCACTTAATTTTGAACTGATTCTTGACTCCTCTCCCCTCCATGTTTCAGATATTTGGTCTATTTTGTATCCTTCTATTTCGTTCTTCTCTTGGCTGATTTTTACAGATATACTTTTTATTTTTTTTAATTTTTAATTTTTTTTTAAATTCTTTATTTTGCTTTTGTGCTTCCTACTTTTTCTTACTCTTACTTATGGTTTTTCACTCAGAGTCTCCCTTAACATTTTCTGTAGGGGTGGTTTAATGGGCATGAATTCTTTTAACTTTTCTTTGGGAAATTCTTTGTCTCTCTTTCTATTCTGATTAATAGCCTTGCTGGGTACAGATTCTTGACTGCAGATTTTTCCTTTTCAGCACTTTGAACGTATCATGCCAGTGCCTTCTGTTCTGAAAGTTTCTGCTGAAAAATCAGCTGATAGCCTTATGTGGTTTCCTTTGTTTGTAACATCCTTCTTCTCTCTTGGAACCTTTTAAAATTCTTTCTTTATCCCTAATTTTGTCATTTTAATTACTATGTGTTTTTATGTAGACCTCTTTGGGTTGAATTTGTTGGGGGATCTCTGTACCTCCTGCATCTGGATCTCTGTTTCCTTTACCAGCTATTATTTCTTCACATACACTCTCTGTACCCCTTTCTCTCTCCTCTCCTTCTGGGACCCATATAATATGAATATTATGATTGGTGATGTTATTGAGTTCTCTAAGTGTATTCTCATTATGCAGTATTTGTTTCTCAGCTGTCCAGCTTCACTGCTTTCCATGAATCTATCTTCCAGGTCATTGATAAGTTACTGTAATATCTGTAGCCTCCCATTTATTCCATCCATTATATTTTTAATTTCTTTTACTGAGTTATTCATCTCTGGTATGTTATTTTCTTTTATCTCTTTGTCAAGGGTCTCACTGATGTCCTCCACACTTTTCTGAAGTCCAGTGAATATCTTTATGATCATGACATTAAATTCTCTAACAGTCATGTTACTTAATTCTATTTCATTTAGATCTCCTGCTAAATGATTACGTCCTGTTCTTTCATTTGGGACATATTTCTCTGTCTCCTCATTTTGTATACCTCTCTATGTCTGTTTCTGTGTGTTACAAAAGTAAGCTATGTCTTCTGCTCTTAAAAGTAGTGGTTTTTATGAAGAAGAGGTGCCCTGCAATGTAGTGTCCCCTGTTCACCAGAATCTGGCACTTCACGGAATCTCCTATGTGTGTTGCTGGTATCCTGCTGTTGTGTCCGAGTAACTTCTCCTTTCAGTCCAGAGGTCTGTACCTACTTGCCTGTTGGGGCTATGCTAGCTTTCTGTGGTGATAGTGAGATCCAGGCAGGCTGACTGTGAAGGGGTGTAACTGCCAGAGGGCTGGAAGTGGAGCAGCCATGATAGCAAAATTTGTGATAAACATCTAGTCCCAGGCCAGTTCTGAATCCCCTGAAGTGTGGTGGCTGCTAAAGGCACGGTGCACAGGTTTGGTGGCTGTGTGGGGTATACGCTGTTGTTAACAAAACTAGCTGAGCCCCAGGCCAGAGGCCAGCAAGCTTGGAGTAGGCAAGTCCTCAGGAGAACTGATGGGCAGGCTGCACTGCAAGGAGGTTAGGTAGCAAGTGCCTGTACAGTGTAGCCTCCTGTAGGTAGCCCTGTGTTTATGCTGGGGGAGCGGGAAGGAAAATAGTGCCTTCCAGCTCCTTCATATCTGGAGAAGTCACCCAACAGCTCTGAAATCCTTGAAGCATGTCTCCCTCCCTTTGCCCCAGGTGTTGAGCAAACTGTTGTTTCTTTGTTGCCTTTCTGAAGACTGTTGTCTCTTTATGGATGGGAACCCACCTATCACTCACCTTCCCTGCTGGTCCAGTGCTGAATCAGCTAACTTTTCAAGCTCCAGGTTCCAAGTCCCACTGGTTATACAAGCTCAGGGAATTGAGCCCCTCTGGCTTTCAAGGCCAATGTGCAGGGCTTCATTTTCCTCCTGTGGGTTCCCTGGTGCTTCCCCTTCTTCATGCCTGCATTTTCCTCCCTCCTGTGGTAGCTCCGGAGCACTGTTTCTGCCCTTCCTAACCTCTGTAATGTGGCCTCTTTAAGACATAGTTGTGCAGTTTGCTCTGCATATCTTTGGATCACTCTCCAGTTTATTTACTTGGTTGTGAACGATAACTTGTAAATACCTCATTGTAAATTTGGAATGGGGGCAGCTAAGGGTTCTACTCTGCCATTTTTTTCCATGCATAATATATGTTTTTAATGCAGTAAGATCCTTGCATTCTTGGAATTAAAGAGATTAGCCAAGTCGCATCTCTCCTTTCATATATAATTTCAAGTATTTGGGTATTTTACATTATAATTGCAGGTGAAACTAATGTCTAGATTAATATTTTGTGGTAACTTTTTTTTTGCATGTAAGACAAATGCTAACTTCAAGAAGGAACTGCACGGTTTTTTTATATATTTTTGTATGTTGAGACCATTTAGATAATAAAGTTATTATCTCTAATTTAAATATTAGGTGGATTTTTAGTGGCAGCTGGGTGGCTCAGTTGGTTAAGGGTCTGAATTCAGCTCAGGTTATGATCCTGGGGTTCTGGGATGGAGCCCCATATCTGGTTCCCTGCTCAGTGGGGAGTCTGCTTCTTCCTCTCTCTGTCCCTCTTCCCCCCACTTGTGCTCTCTCTCTCTCTTGCTCACTCGCTCTCAGATAAATAAGTAAAATTTTGAAAAGGAAATAAATATTAGATAGATTTTTGCATGCTGTTTTAGACCTAGTATCTTATTTCAGGCATACATGTTCATAACTCTTTACTATTAAAAATACTACTGTAATGATAATTCTATTACGTTTTCTAATATACAAGAATTAATTTAGGGTACATAATTGGGTTCAGACTTGGCATATTGTAGGACGTAAATATATTCCTCCTAAGTGGTTGTACTTACTTACATTTCTGCCAGTAGGATATGAACCTATCTCTTTATTTGTACCCTCATTCATACTTGTTATAGTAAGTCTTTTGATTTGATAAATTTGATGGATGGGAAATATTTTGTTTTGAATTCTTATAATTTTAAATTGCATATGAATTAAAATCAGGCTTTCTTTATATTATCATTTTTCATTTTTTATTCCAAACCTTCATACATTTTTCTTCTTGGTATTTGGAATGTTTCTTACCAATTCATAGGAATTCTTTTTAAAATCTAGGTGCCAATCCAATGTCAAATTTTTCCATTGCAAATATCTTTTGCTAGTTTGTAGCTGGTTTTTAACTTCATTGTCTCTTTTATTAAAATGTTTTCATTTCATTGTAGTCTTTTTATCAATTATCACTTTACCATTTTTGTCTTTTCCAAGAAAACCTTTCTTATTCAAATGCCATAGAGATATTTATTTCTATTTTATGTACAGAAATCTTAGTTTTCTCATTAGTTCTAATAATTTTTTACCTTCATTCTTGGATTCTCCAGATAAATCACCATTTTCAATGCTTATATTTCTTTATCTAGTTATACTGGTTACTTGTTCCAAAAAAAATGAAAAATGGGAGTGGAGTAAAGAGTATTGTTATGTTCATGTTTTTAATTTTAAAAGGAATACTCCCAGTGCTTTCTCATTAAGGGTGATGTTGACATTTGCGATGATGGTGTACAAAGAAAATATTAATTTTTACTTTCAAAATCTTGAAATTATACCAGATGTATTTATATATATATATATGAAGGTCATCTTATCAGTAACTCATAACTAGTTTTTGAGCACTTACTCTCAAATTTGTTCTAAATCCTGGGGATACAGTAATGGTTAAAATAGTCAAAGTCCCTGCTCCACACATCTAGCATTTCAGTAAAGAAGATGGATAAGGTAGCAGTTACTGTTAGGTAGAAAAATAAACAGAATAAGGGGTTCTAGAAAGGTACTAAATACCTCTTTAAAAAGGGTGGTCCATTAAGACCTCTTGCATAGATGACATATAAGTGAACACCAAAATGGCCTGGGGCGGAGAAAGCCTTCAAAATGTACGGGGGAGAAGTATGTGTTCTAAGCAAAGGTAACAAGTGCTTTATGTGCTACTATAATTAATTGTGTTAATACATTTCCTAAAACTGAATTACTTTTGAATTTGTAAGTTAAGCTCCAAATAATCACAATATGTATATATTTTTTTTCCTGGATACTGTTTTTTATTACTCTTATCTGGGGGGGGGCACTGCTTTGGTGCAGATGTTCTTCATCTAGACTATTTAGTTGGTTTTCATCTAGATTCTCCTAATGAGTTTGAACTGCCTCCTGTCAGGCCTCTTGTTTCCTATTCTTTTCTCTGTTTTCCATCTTCAATCAAATTAGGATTGTCTTTCTAAAATGCAAACTTTTTTTTTTCCACCTCTACTGAAACAACTTCCTACAGTTTCCCTTTGCCTCCAGAATAAAACTCCAATGCACCAATCAAGGCATTTATAACGCTAATGAATGTGTTTTAGACACAACTCCCACCCCACCCTCATTGTAGCATCACCTCTTTCACGCACTGTATTCCAGCCACCCTACATTTCTGTAAATGGAACATGCATTGAGATCCATGGGTAATGTGCTAATTCTTGTAATAAAATAATTAATGATACATAGAACCTACTTTCCAGAAACTGGCAGTATAGAGACACAGACCATATAATAAGTAATTTCTATATAATAAAAGCAGTATATATATAAAATTATTTCCTACATGATTCAGTGACTTCTATATCATCAAAAGAAAAATTACGTTCCAAGTTGTCTTAGTGATGTATGGATTTTATTTTTTAAATTTTATTTTTTATTAAAGTATTATTGACATAAAATATCCTGTTAATTTCAGATGTATATCATAGTGGTTCAATATTTTTATACATTACAAAATGATTTTCACAATAAGTCTTATTACCACTTGTTACCATGCATACATATTTGATGAGTAACATCATGCCAGTTTAAAGTGTACAGTGTATTATTTTGATGTATTTATATATTAAAATACTGCTATATCAACAATCATTTATCACATAATTATACTACACTATTATTGTCTATGTTCATTATATTGTGCACTAAAGCTCTACTGGCTTATTTACTCATTACAAGTTTATACCCTTAAACACCATCACTTTTTTTTTTAAATGAGGGATAATTAACACACAGTGTTATATTAGTTTCAGGTGTATAATGTAGTGATTCAACAAGTCTATACATGACGAGCATAGGCTCACCACAAGTGTAGCTACCATCCTACAAATGCTATTATCATACAAATGCTATTACAATACTATTGACCATATTCCTTATGTTGTGTTCTTAATTGCCCTGATTTACTCATTCCATAAGTACAAGCCTGTAACTCCCATTCCCTTTCACCCATTTTGCCCATCTCTCCACCCCTTCACCTCTGGCAACCATCAGATCTCTGTGTTTATGACCATTTCTACTGTTTATTTGTTTTTTTTGGTTAGTTCATTATGTTTTTAAATTCCATGTATAACTGAAATCATATGGTATTTACCTTTCTCTGGCTTACTTCACTTAGCGTAATAACTTCTAGGTCTGTTCATGTTGTCACAATGGCAAGATCTCATTCTTTTTAATGCCTGAGTAATATTCCCCTGTACATAAACCACATATTGTTTATCCATTTGTCTATCAATGGAAATTTAGGTATTTTGGCTGTTGTAAATAATGCTGCAATAAACATAGGGTGCATAATCTTTTGAATTATGTTTTCATTTTCTTTGGGTCAATATTCAGTAGAATTACTGGATCATATGATAATTGTTTTTTTAATTTTTTGAAAAAACTTAATACTGTTTCTCATAGTGGCTGCACCAATTTACATTCTAACAGTGTGCAAGTGTTCCTTTTTCTCCATATCCTTGCTAAAACTTGTTATTTTCTTTTGATTCTAACTATTCTGACAGGTGTAAGGTGATATCTCACTGTGGTTTTGATTTGTATTTTCATGATAATGAGTGATGTTAAACATCTTTACCTGTGTCTTTTGTCCATTTCTGCTTTTTTTTTGAAAATATCTATTCAGGTCTTCTTCCCATTTTTAATTGTATTTTTTTTTTTGCTTCATATTGAGTTGTGTAAGTTCTTTTTGTGTTTCAGATATCAACTCCTTATTAAATATATCATTTAAGAACACCTTCTCCCATTCAGTCGCTTCTCTTTTTGTTTGTCAATGGCTTCTTTTGCTGTGTATGTGCTTTTTAGTTTGATATAAACACCATCACCCTTATCCCCATCCTCCACCCCCTAATTACCACTGTTTTACTTTTTTTTTTTTACAAGTTGAACTTTTTTAGATTCTTTATATAAGTGATATTGTACTTTTTCTTTCTCTGTCTGACTTATCTCATTCAGCATAATGTGCTCAAGATCCATCCATGCTGTTACAAATGGGAAGATATCTTTCTTTCCTATGGATAAAAAATATTCTATTATACATATGTACCGCATTTTTAATCCACTCTATTAATTGATGGACACTTGAGTCATTTCCATATCTCAGCTGTGATAAACATGGGATTGCATATACCTCATCAAAATCCTGTCTTCATTTCCTTTGGGTATTTACCCAGAAGTGAAATTGCTAGATCATATGGTGGGTCAATTTTTAATTTTTTTAGGGACCTCCATATTGTTTTCCATAGTTGTGGGACCAATTTACGTTCCTACCAGTGATATATAAGGGTCCTCTTTTCATCACATCCTCATCAGTACTGTTGTTCTTGTCTTCTTGTGATGGCGATTCTAACAGGTATCAGGTGATACCTCATTGTGGTTTTGATTTGTATTTCCCTAACAGTTAATGATGTTGAGCATCTTTTCATGTGTCAGCCATTTTGATATCCTCTTTGGAGAAATGTCTATTTAGTTCTTCCCATTTCTTAATCAGATTATTTTTGTTATGGATTTGACTAAATTCTATACATTTTAGATATTAACACCTTATGATTTGCAAAAATTTTCTCCCACTATTTATGTTGTCTTTTCATTTCCTTAATGGGTCATTTTGCTGTGTAGAAGCTTTTGAGTTTGATGAAGTTTTATTTTTTTTTCTTTGTTGTTGGCGCTTTTGGCATTATGTCCAAAAACTTGATGATAGGACAAACATTGATGAGCTTCTTCCCTACATTTTCTTCTAGGAGTTCTGTGGTATCAGGTCTTATACTTAAGGATTTGATATTTTTTATGTCAGTTTTTTTGAGTGGTGTGAGATAGGGGTCCATTTTCATTGTTCTGTATATGTTTCTTGAGTTGTCTCAGCACCATTTGTTGGAGAGACCATCCTTTCCCCATTGGGTATTCTTGGATCCCTTGCTGAATATTAGTTGACCATATATGCCAGGGTTTAATATTGGGCTCTCTCTCCTATTCCATTGGTCCGTGCATCTGTTTTTGTGCCAGTACAATACTATTTTTATTACTATGGCTTTGTAGTATAGTTTGAAATCCAGAAGCATGATACTTCCAGATTTGTCCTACCCCCCCTCAAAATTGCTTTGATTATTCCAGGTATTTTGTAGTTCCACACAAATTTTAGAACTGTTCCTTTATTTATGTAGAGAATGCCTTTGGTATATTGATGGGGATTGCATTGAATCCTTAGAGGGTTTTTGATGGATTTTGTTTTTTTAAATATGGTTAAATCATCTTTGTATTCTTGCTAACACTCAGTTAAAAAAAATCCATTAATGAAAAAGTTACTTTATACTTAAAGCAAGTGGAAATGTTTTTGAAGATTGATTTATTTGTTTGAGGAGGGGGAGGGGCAGAGGAAGAGACTATTTCAAGCAGGCTCCCCATTAAGTGTGGAACGCATTGTGTTGCTTGATTCTACAGCCATGAGATCATGACCTGAGCTGAAACCAAGAGTCAAACACTCAACTGACTGAGCCACCCAGACGCCCCCTAAAGCAAGTACAAATTTAATAGCATTTTATTAAAAAAATGTTTAACAATTTTAAATAAGGTACATGTGTGAGGACTTTAAAATACATGAGATACTATTTTTTTCTTAAATTATGGGCACACTATAGTTAGATTATTTAATTTCAGATAAAAAAATTAGTAACAGCTCTGTACTTGTGCACATACAAGTAAGTTCAACAATTTAAAGGACACCACTGGGAAATCAAGCCAATGAAGAACAAACAAGCAAAAATTATTAAGAGTTACCAATGAGTCACTTGACTTACCTGTGGTGGCAATTACCTAATTCCATATTCTATACAGAGTATGGAATAATTCCATAATTTAAATTTAGCTCTCATACAGTTTCTTTCCAAGTGTTCTATCTACAGTCACAGAAGTACCTGGAAGTCTTGAGAAAGTCCATTGCCCCTGAACTGGGAATGTAAAATTGTATGTTTCTGTGCATGCAATAGTATTTTAAAAAATCAGAATCTCAAAGGAATAGGTAGTTTGGAAATATTAAAAAAGCATTTGAAAGCATTTGAGCTCCGTTCTTCCTGCCTACTTTCACCAATCTCAAGCTCTCAGGTGGTAGGACTGGCTGTAATGGTGTATTGAAGATTCATTCATGAAGAGTGGCCTCTTCCAAATACATTATATTACTTAAACTTTAAGGTCCATATGGGTAGTCTTGTTTTTTGGAGGTGATAATTTCTATCTTCATTTTGCTTGATTCTGCTTTGACAGTGATGTCTGCTTTGTAACGTGGGCTTTACCTAAGGATGTTATCACTTGGGTCACTGGTTTTGGGCCTTGACCCTTTGCCTAGTTTGGTTGGTTCTGATTTAGATTGAATTTGATATTCCTAGTATTTTATTAATTTGTTAACCAAAGAATATATGGCACTTTACTTACATTTCAATTTAAAGAAGATTTAATTTCCAATTGGAAATCTTCTGTTTTAAAGATATTCATATGAGAAAAAATTGAGGCATAGATAAAATCTCAAGTCCACCTGAAATTTTTGAGTTTGCTTTGCTATGTGAGATTGTCCAAAATAAAAATCAAGGGTGAAATGATGTGGTTTGAAAGTATAAAAACCCAAAGGCAAATCTATGTTTAGTAAATTCTAGTGATGTTTTGAAAACAACTGAGATGACTCATGTAATGAATGATAGTGTGGCTCCTTGGAATTCTCAGTATTTGAACTTTTTCTTACCTAACTTCATCCTACCCACTCCATTTTTCTACTCTTTCACATTTTCATGTTCAAAGAATGAATAGGGACTAAGGCATTTTTGTATTCTACCCTTTAACTTTTATATTCTCCCATATTCCTTCGGTTCTTATTAATACTATTTAGCTATCACATGGATTTAAATTTATAGTTCTGAAAAGGCTTTCTTTAGATATTGAGATCCATATAGATGGGAGTGGGGAATCAAATAAGTTCACATTCTGGTTTCACATAATCTTAGAGGCAAATCATTTAATTTCACTGGGATTCAATTGGTTTATCTTTTTAAAATTCCATATTTAAAACTCTTGGTGGTCTCAGTTAATTTGTTTATCTAACAGCTGTCAGTTAGGTGCCCCCTAAGTGCTAGGTACCATACAGGACACTCACACAATCACAGCCTTGAAATAGCTGAGACCACGGGTTACGCTGACTGATCCAGTTAGATTTTGCTCCCTTCTCTTATGCTATTGCAAGAGCGAGGATGACGAGAGTCAGATCATCTTATAGGACAGGTCAAGGGGACATGTTTATTGCTTCTTTCTGTCTGTATAAAATAGGACAATTACTTATATGTGACATTATTAATTTACATGAAATATTGTTACCTGAATCAAAACAGAGAATTCTGACATAAAACCGAATTAAAATTACCTTTTTTTGGCTTCAATTGAAAAGCAGTTTTCTGTTTTGTTGTTTTTTTCCTTTTTAGAGTGTCTGAAATTTATTAATCCATTTTTTAAATGTTTTGGTTTTAGAACAACCCATTTTGCTAGACACTTTCCCAATAATTTTTTAAATTCATGTTATTTTTAAAGCAATATAATCCATGTGTTTCTGTTTCATTTCACTTTCTTTCCAAATGTTGTTGGCTGTGTGTGTACTAATGGAGAAGGAGCTTCTTCTATTGGGTATTTGAAATACTTTAAAGAAATAATGATTTGCCAAGAAGTAAAGTAACTTCTGAAAGTTTGATGTTCTTGGTATCTATGAAGCACATGTAACTAAATTTATTCAAGCACTTAGTTCAAGAATCCTCACAAAAGAAAGAACTACAGATTGAACTAAATCATGATCTTGCATTCCTTTCCTTTTCAAACTGTATGGACCTAGTGTCCAGATATTCATAATCTGATTGAACAACTTTCTTCAGATTCCTGTGTTTTAAATAATAAAAAGAAATCTAATATATTACTATAGAGACTCAGATTGAGAATAACTGAGTTGCTGAATATGAAGAGGAGGAAAATACTATTATTTCCACATGCCAGTGAATATTGTGCAATTAGCATAAAAATAAGAAGAAAGCAATCTGCCTTTTCAAAATAAGTGGCCTGAACTTTCCCATAATTTGATTTATCCACTGAATACAAACAACTTTAAATTTTTCCTTGTTTTCTTCCCTAAAGGAAACTTTCCTCCAGGTATCTGCCTGTTCAAACAATGAAAAAAAGCACCAACAAAGATAACAAAATTCCTTCACTGTTCCTTCATTAGGTATAAGTAACAGGGGTGTCTGTTTGGATCAGTGGGTTAAGTGTCTGCCTTAGGCTCAGGTCATGATTCCCAGGGTCCTGGGATCCAGCCTGGCAACATCAGGCTCCCTGCTCAGCGGGGGCCTCCTTCTCTCTCTCCCTCTGCCCAAGCTTGCGCATGCTCTCTCTTGCTAACTCTTTCAAATAAATAAAATAAAATCTTAAAAAAAAAAAAAAAGGAAGCTAAAATGTTGTAAGAACTCCCAGAAACAGACCCATGTACAAAACCAAGCTCTACTATTTACAAATTGCTTGGCTGAAAAAAAAAAAAAAGTTTAACTTCCCAAGACATTGAGTATGATTTTTTTTGGGGGGGGTACAGATAATAATATTTGAGTTGTAAAACTGGAGAAAGATACTTAAAACATTTTATTCCCCCCCCTTCCTTTCTAAAATGTATCTTATTTAGTTCTAGGTGTTAATGGACTACCAGATACCAGTCGAGTCCTTTAAACCATGTGTCTATAGTGGATTCAATTTAATAACAGATTTTTTTAAGGAAATACTTAATTGCTACTCTACTTCTGTCAGTTTGTGTACTATTTTCCACAGCCAGATCCTCACATTATTTTCAATATTTTTCAAGTTTTTCAGTGCAACTTAGAATTCCTAAAGTTAAAGGATTGCTACTTTGGAGGGAGTATTTTTTTGACGGATTGAATTTTAAATAAATTCTTCAGTTGGTATTTGTTTTCTGTCAAACTCTCCAATTTTGATCAAAATTAATTTATCTCTCATTTGAAGATCTGAAATAGCAGCTGGCAATTTGGACTCTTGGCAAAACTAAAAAATAAAGCAAGTTTATGTGATTCCTGATGGGGGGAAAAGTCCCTCAGGCAATATTTGAGTAATTAAAAATTAGAAAGAATAACAAAAGGTAACAAAGAGAATGTGTCAGCTATCCTTTGAGGAAGATTCTTGGAAACTGCCAGAAAATCTTGTACTTATATATCACAGGCCAGAATGTAATCACAAGGCCACACCAAGATCTTGTGAGCACTTAGAAATGCAATCTGAGTATCCATGTGCCCAGCTTTTTACTTACCAGAACAGATACTGGGAACAATGTGTTCTCTTGCCGCATGATTCAAGTCTGGTTCTTTTAAAAATTCTCTAACATATTTCTTGCTCAGTAAGTATAAGGCAATGTAGGAAAAGAACCAAGTTCTTGTCTAAAGAACTTAACCCTTCACTATATGTGAAATCTCTATTAAAATAAATGGAAAACACACATATTTAGTAAAAATATAAATAGGTAAAAATACATCCTGTTTCTTCTTGTTTGTAATTATCGTTGTTACTCTTTCATAAAAGAACCAATTACATGATTAATTCTTCCTTGAAATTGGCATGATCTCCCCTTTGGCCTTCTTAGTCCTGCTCTAACTAAATTTATTTCCTTTTATATTTCTCAGTCTTATTTTCAATTTTCATGTACTTATTTTCTGCTTCCATATTCTAATTTTAAAATATTTATCCAAAATCCATCTTTATCTTTAAGTAAAATAACAGTGGAAAATATATTCACTTTCTGATATATATATTTGCCATTTCACATTATAAAATCAATAAAATATCTTTAGCAAAAAATAGCTTGATTTACTTGCTAAGGAGAATACAGATGAAATAAACGGCACAATTCATGTTCATATTTTGGAGAGCTGACACTTACATGCACAAAAACATAATAAGAAATCTAAGATCTTAAATATTTCCATGCTAAATTTGGGGATAAAGACTAAAATCCTGCAAGTATTCTTGAGTAAAAAAAATGCAAAAAGAATATGAAATGTCTCCTAAAAGTATGGTTTAAAGAGTGCTTTGAAGGAGAGTTAAGTAGTCAAAGAGGAAGGAGGAGGTCATTGTCAGAGGTAAGAATGACCTGGGCAATTAACAGAGGTGGGAGTGAGCAAAGGCAAGGACCTCATTACTGAAGGTTCTCTTTATACTAAAGAAGGTTGAGAGTAAAAGTAATTTCACTTGAGGTGTGGTTAGAAAGCCTTCAAAGATGTGAAGAGTTTATCATTCTTTCCAAGTTAAACTCAAGTCAATTCTTAAATGACTTTTAAATTTTAGATTGGTGTTTGATATGCAGGAAAGTCGTGAAGATAGTGGGAATTTTCCTATACCTACATCCATTTCCCCTATTATTAATGTTTTATAACACCATGGTACAATTTTCACAATTATTGAACCAATATTGATATTCATGATTTTTAATTAAGGTCTGTATTCAGATTTCCTTTTTTACCTAAGTCCTTTGTTTCAGGATCTTTTCCAAGATACCATATTCCACTTAGTTATCGTGTCTTTAAGGCTCTGTGTTAAGATAATTGTCCAACTTTCTTGCTTTTATCGATTTTGACACTTTTGAGGAACACCAGTAAATATTTTGCAGAATGATTCTCAATTGGGATTTGTTAGATTTTTTAAAAATCATGATTACATTTATGATTTTGGGAAGCATATCACGGAAGTAAAATGCCTTTCTCATCACATCACATCATATCAAAGGTACAAGTCATCAACATGATTTATCACCATTGATTTTAACCTCAATCATCTACCTGACTGAGGTAAGGTTTGTTAGGTTTCTCAATTGTAAAGTTACTCTTTATTCCACTTTCCATACCCTACTCCCAGGAAGGAAGTCATTGTCTGCAGCCCACGCTTGAATAATAGGGAGTTATGGTCTACTTCCTTGAGAGCAGAGTATATAAATTATTTGGAATTCTTCTGCGTGGGGGATTTATCTATTCTCATTCACTTATTAAATAATTATATTATTATGGATAATTATTTTATTCCCTAGGTTATAATCCAATAATAGAGCAAGGAAATGTATCTTTTATACATGTGTACCTTATACATTTATAACCACTTACATGTGTCATTTAATATTTTGTATTTGTATATATATAGGAAAATCAGCATTTTGATGAGTATATACTGAGTTGTGTTTGTCTATCAGTATATACTCATCAAAATATATATATACATACATATATATATACACACACTGATATATAGACACAACAAATATGTATAACTTTAATGCATTACCACATGGATTCTAGCCTCTTCCCATTGCTTATCTGTAATCTACTTCAACATTAAGGACTGGCTCCTACACTCTGACATCCAGTTATTGTTTAATTCCAGGACACATTTCTTACAGCATTAGAATTATTAACTCCTACCCCCATGGAAAACAATCAACTAGAATACAGGGCTTCCAGTATATTTCCTTTTGCCTTTAGTTTTACAGTCTTCCTTCTTTTCTAAAATTACTTTGGTCAGTGGATGGGGCCTCATCATCTTCAGTGAGGTTATTTCATAAATTTATAATATAGTTAGATTCTTTTATCACAGTCTGCATTTCATCCTGGAGCCCTTCAATCTCCCAAATATTATTTTTTTTATTTGTATACAGTAAGGGTCTTTTTTCAGTAAAGTCTTAGAGATTTTAGCAAGTTGTTGGTGTCATGTATCTACCTTCATGGTGTCCTATGTACTATTTTCATCATTATAAAAAAATTAAAGGAAAATCTGTGCTTCGCCTAGTCAATCCTCTCTTCCTCCCAAAGCTCTGGACACTGAATAAAATCAATTCTTAAAGGTAATTTTTATAAAACTATAATAGAAAAATTAAATATTTATGATGCTGGAATACTTGATTAATTTTTACCTTATGGCTACAAATAATAATAGAAAAATTATTTCATATTCTTAGAGTTTAAAGATTTTATAGTGTATTTCAGTAAAATAGTTCCTCTATATCAGATTTCCCCTACCATTTAGATCTCTTCGTAATAGTGTAATGTTGGCTTTTGCATGCAACAACTAAATAGACCAGTACAATATTCATCATACATGAAAATTTTTATTCAGTCATTGAAAACTGGAAGCCACAGTTTTGTCAAATGAAAGTTGTTTAGGATCCTAGTCAACATTAGCAAATATTGCATTAAATTTCATGGAATTTTCTCACAAAAATCTTAAATTTTCTTTCTTCTCTCCCATTTCTCAGTATTTGAAATTTCATGCAACTTAGAAATCTGAGGTTAACAATAAGACAGGATACACACACACACACACACACGCACACACACATCTTACCACCACACATTTCTGTCACATTTATCAAATAAGATTGTAAATATTGTAGAGACTGAACATGTGGTTTTACAGTGAAGCCCATATAGCTTTATTCAGTGGAAAGAATTTAAAGAATACGTAGGATTTTGATTTCTAACGAGGAAGTGATATATTTTGGCAATAAGTCTCATACTCTAGCTTGTTTTAAATGTCCCAATATTGTCATTGAAATGATTCAGGTTGTCCAGAATTATGCTTAAGGGGTTAACAAAATACTTTTGAAAAGCCCATTCTAAGACTAAAATGCGTTTTGATTTAACATGTTGATATGTGTTCCTCTAAACACACATGCATACACACACACACACACACACACACACACACACAAACATATCAGCACCTTCTGAGATGTTTACAAATATCTTAACCAGATTTTGGCACCAAATTAAGCTGTTTGACCCAGCATATTTTATAGGTCACTGATGCATTCTTATGCTATGTTTCCTAAATTTTGGGTACAAGGAAATGGCTCAGGAAGAAAACAAACTCATGGTTGTGTACAAATGTGACAAAGTTTTCTCTTTCTAAAGTAGGGTTGGGTTAGGGAGTGGAGGGTCATCAGGCACATAGTTTGGTTAAGAGAGTAGCAGGTGAATGAAGCATATTTCATCTTGAAAATCCTTCATTTCTCATCCAGGTAAGAACCTCTATGTAATCCTAGCACGGTGGTAGAGGTTGCAGAGCACGCAGGGCTACGTTCACCACCCCAGAGACCAAAGTGTCATTACTTGAAGAACTGGTTGCTATTGGAAAACAAACAGGCATGCAAACTTGGAAGCTGTTTTGACCTTCTAATCTTTGGTCCCCAGGAAGGCCTTTTTTCTTTTTTTTTAAAGGGGGGAAACCATTGATTTTTTTTTTTATATCAGAGAGATACATATCACAACTAGTTGTAAATTGCCCATGATTCCCTGTATTATGTTCCCCAGGGAGTCTTCTGTAAGGGGAAACCAATGATTTCAACTTTTCAGGTATGAAGTTGCCCTTAAATTATCTCCTTTATGGTCTTAGTCCATACTGTGCCAATAACAGGAAAACAAAAAGGGAACACAGTTCGAGCATATAAAGAAAGAATATTTGCTAAAAAGAAAAGGACAAAAAAATGTACTTGAGTATGTCTGACTATTTTATATACATTGCAACATTATTTTTCTCCATAAATATAGGAATGCTTTATGTACCAATGAATATACACATTTGTAATAAGACAAGATTAACTTCCTATTGGATCCCTACTCATAGTTATCATCTCTAAGTATAATACAGAGTTGGAATGTGAAAAATATCTACACATTATTTCCTTTTCTCATGCAATTATTCTAGCTTTCAAATACCCCCTTTTGTGGTGTCTTAGAATAACTTCTGTTCAGAGTAACTCCTTTAAAATAAGGTAATATTTAAGAATTCCGTGGGGATAAAAGAAAAAAGTGAAAATCAACACAAACACACTGATAGTTTTATTTGCTACCTAATTTTTGAAAAATGATGGTTTTGGGGTGTCAGTCTAATATGTAAGGAGTGCAGAATTTGATTACTACAAGAGTTCAGAAAAACGTGTAACGAAGTAGATGTACACAACACTAATACTTTTTATTAACTCATATAATTTAGCACCTCTGAACCAGAGGGCACTTATCCTACCCATTTCTATGTACTTTTATGATCTTTATTTTTCCTGGATTATCTTACATTTTCAGATGCTTTCCCTTCTACTCATATGATGCTTTCCAGCAACAACGCATCTCTACTCGGGCCTGCTAATAAACACAGCAACTAGAGAGTACCTATATGAAAGGTGTATTCGTAAAAGTCCTTCAGTTGACTCCGATTGATTTGTTTCAGGGACCAGTGGCATGACCTAATAATCATGGTGGGCCAGGTGATATGACATTCTCATCGGACTGATCTGACTCCAGTAGAATTGTGAATGTAGTTGGCCCAATTCCCATGGGTGGGAATTTTATTTAAGGGAAATCAGGCTGCAGAAATCAAAAGATGGGGAAATAGATGACTGGCAGAGACGTCCTCTACAGGTTGTGATATTTTGAGAAATGCAAAATGTTCGGAGTTGATGTATATATGGATTCAACTGTACTCATTTAATAACTATTTTTCCCATAATTTACCAAACATTGTATTATGAAATGAGAGCAAAAGTTTTAGAAGGAAGAAAGTGCAAACAAAGCTTATAAGTGGAAGAACTAATTACTAATTTCAGTTTTACCACTGAGCTGGGCCAGACTTTGAGTAGTCAAAAGAAGAGATTCATTAGACCTTTCTAGGTCTCTTCCGCCTCTTTGACTCCATAATCCATGAATACTGTCAGTGACCTATAACAGTGTACGTCTGAAGGAGTTTAAGCCAGATGGGTGGCCTCATGTGATCTGAACAGTTGAGGATGAAAGGCTTATTATATTTGGGAGGATTCCAAAGTTTATGCATTATCCCAAGGGCTTGTGTTTTTATTCATATTTTCCTTATAATCTGTTGTAATTACTCAGTAATTTTAAACACCACCCAAAATAGGCATTACGAAATTGCATTTTCATTTTAGCCTGCCTAGTTGTTGCATACCTAAAGAAAAATAAATAAAAACCCTGAAAGGCAGCCAACTCAAATATTGCACACCTGGCTCCCATTTGTTATAAGATTATCACTGAAAACAAAGATTCTTGACTTTTACAACCTTCAATACTGCGGCCTCCTCAGCAATATTCCCAGTCTAATCTGGTGGAAACTGAACCAAGAACAAAAGAAACCTCTCAGAAAGATCCATGCTATGATCTCCATATTAACGTCTCCCTCTCCTGGCCCCTGAACTCAATGACAGCATTTAAAACAAAGGTATAAAAAAGGAAATATGACAGCAAGAAACATGTTGGGTTTCTTCCATCCTCCCACCCATGTGTAACGATAAATCTAAAATACGACAAAAACATTTTCCTTTGGCAGGAGGGTTTTGCTTTTCTTTTGGAGATACCAAGGCCCTATAAAAGAAAAACATTTCTCTCTTGAGTTCTTTTGGTTTTAAAAATGTTTAAGTTTCTTAAATATGCAATTGGATTAGAAATCATGAAGAACAACACAATAGAACAGACTGCCAGAAGGGCTGCCTGCTGCCTAGGTGTGTCTGCATTTAACCATTCCATTTTGCTCCAGCTCTAAATTGTAATTTCTAACTACAATAGGCTTGCCAGGTTCACTGGGTCTGTGAAGAAAGTAAACACAGACAACAGAATTCTAAATACAGAATTCTATTCAAAAAGACCCCAAGATCACTCAGACCAGCTTTCTGGCTCTAACTCTAACTGCTCCTCAAATATCTCAGATATTGAGCAGTTTGCCATCTTTTTTTTTTTTCTTGAAGGTCTAGATGCATATATTTGAATAATAACCTTATCTCATTTAAAACCATCCACGTATCTGAAAATCTTTACTGAAAGGAAATTCTATGTTACAATTCATGTACAGCTATTATGTCTTTTTAAAGCCCATTAAAAAAATCTCATTATATATGGAAAACTGTGATATTGTATCCTTCTATGCTACATGAATAGTGCAAATATATTAGGTATTGTGTAATATAAAATAACAGCACCCCACACTTGGACCTGCCTCGAATATCTGTCAGATGTGCCCAGCCCAGGCAGAGGATAATATTCTCTTTTTCTTTTATTTTCCCTAAGGGTTTCTAGATACACTGCATCTGAACTCCCTTCTCTTAATATGACCAAGAAATCTGTTAACTATTGTGAGTAGTTTCATCATGGCACAGGAGAGCTGAGTGAATAGTGGGTCTAGGGATTCTTCAAGTGATTAGGAAAAGACAGTGGGAAATAGGGTGAAGGTCCAGCACAGTGTTTAAGGGGAACTGGAAACATGGAAGATAAGTAGGTGTGGAGGTATCTGTTACAGGAGCTAGCCATGGAGGAAGTGCTGGTGGTTAGTGTGAATAGATAAGATGCCTGGTGATTATTAGATGACTTAATTTTATAGGACAACAAAGTGAGGGATGGGCTTTCAGGAAATGAAGATGACAGGTAAAGATCCATGTGGGAATATTGGCAGGAGATGGCAGCTTCAGTCAAGATCTGAAAGAAAGGTGAAGGTCTCTTGCTAGTGAATTGAAGTTCGTGCTAGTAGAAGAAAAAACTCAGTAACAAACCCTGGACAGAGGAGGGGTGGGGGTTAGAATATTTCCTGTGGATTACATCATCTCTCCAATTTCTCACCAAACCACCTACCCAGGTTGACAGTTAAAGTTTCTTTCCCACAATAGTGATGAACTGAATTACTCTGCAAGATTTAAGAAGGCTACCTTGTATCTAGGGATGGAAACTCTTGGGCAGTTAGCAGGTGTGAAATCCGAAGTGAAGAGTAGTTCCAAGAACAACTCTATCTGCAAAAGTTCTTCATCTATGTTGTGCCTGTAAAATAATAGTTTTTTGAAAATATGAAAACATGGGGCACCTGGATGGTTAAGCAACTGACTCTTGGTTTCAGTTCAGGTCATGATCTCATGGGTTATGGGATTGAGCCCAGCATTGGGCTCTGCCCTAGGTGGGGAGTCTTGAAGATTCTCTTTGTCCCTCCCACCACCACTTGAATGCTCTCTCTCTCTCTCTCAAATCTTAAAAAAAAAAAAAAAGAAAGAAAGAAAGAAAAATACAAAAACAAAATAAGGAAATTCTTCTTGAAAAAAGTGAATTTACAATTTATTTAGAACTTCTATTACCAATGTTGCCAAAAACAAAATGAAGGAGATATTCTCATTCACTAGTCTTGGTCGAAAGTATCTAGGTGAGGGGCGCCTGGGTGGCACAGCGGTTAAGTGTCTGCCTTGGACTCAGGGCGTGATCCCGGCGTTATGGGATCGAGCCCCACATCAGGCTCTTCTGCTATGAGCCTGCTTCTTCCTCTCCCACTCCCCTGGCTTGTGTTCCCTCTCTCGCTGGCTGTCTCTATCTCTGTCAAATAAATAAATAA